>NW_026861389.1:0-18564 GCF_026571515.1 Ruditapes philippinarum | reverse complement strand
ATATCAGATTTCTTTAAAGTTTAGCATGGTTGTAGACAAGTAGATCCACTTGCACCCTTATATTTTTTTTATCTTATATGCGACGTTTTTGGTTCAATGATTAAGAAAAATATTAATATTACTGGAATATCGATTGACAGTAAAGAATATATATTAATCCAGTATGCAGATGGCACACGGCTGATTTTTAGAGAACTGAGAAATCATTAGAACATTGCCTAAACACGCTTGATAAATTTTATGTCATTTCTGGTTTAAAAAAACAAGGGCATTTTGAATAGGGTCAAGAAGAAATAAAATTACTAAACTATGTCAGCAGCTTGAATTAGACTGGTCTAAATCTCAAATAAAATTATTAGGAGTAATATTTTCCGCATACTTTGAGGACATTGGGTACTTAAACAGGCATAAAATTCTTAATAAATGTGAAAAATAAATTAATGTATGGCCTAAGCGTATTCTAACGTCTTTTTGAATAGTCACAAATGTAAAATATTTAAATATTTCAAAACTTGTACATGTGTTTATGTCATTGCCAAATCCTTCAGAAGATTTTATTAAACAAATTGAAAGATTATCATATCGGTTTTTATGGAAAAAAGGTCCATATAAAATTAAAAAGATCAGTTATAGATAAAAATATCGGCAGGTGGTATTAAAATGGTAATTAATAGAGCCTTTATGGACAGTTTAAATTTAAGTTGGATCACAGGTCTATTGAACGAAAATGGCGAATCTTGGGTTACCCTTTTTCGTTTGAATATAACAAAAGTTGTAAAACTTGGTCCTGGTTATACATCAGTTATATCTGAAGAACTTGCAAATATTTTCTGGAAACGTGTGTTGAAAACATGGACTAACTTTTGCAAAAAAGTAAACATTGAAAGTATTGAAAATATATTATATTCACCATTATTGTTTAACATTAGATTCTGTAACACTACTTTACATTTTAACAATTGGAAACAACATAATATCTATTTATACGACAATGGCGGAAATATTTACAGTATTCAAAAATTGAAAGATATATATATATATATATATATATATATATGATTATATATATATATATATATATATATATATATATATATATATATATATATGATAAGAGGTACACTTTTTAGTAATAAGATATATTGGGGTTCTCCCCCACCTAAACAAAAATATCATCCCGTTATACCCCCAAATTGAAAAGTACAGAAATGCTTAAATTATGATAATTATAGTACCCGGTTCGACCCCACCAAAAAACAAATTACATCTAGAGGAACCCCTTGAAAAAAATGAAAAAAAATATACTAGGTAATAAAACGAAAATTCATTAACGTTTAATTAACCCCAATGTCGTAATCACTTGATTTTGAACTAATAGAAACGCATATGCCATTCTACCAAGCAGGTCTCGGTGACAGAGTTGAATATGAACTTACTTTCAACGATTATGACAAAGTAATTAAATCAACAGATGCTACTTCAAGTTTTACAATCAAAAATATATGTTTGAAATTTGATATGGTGTCTGACACAGAACTTGCAAGACAAAAATAAGACAACAACGTCAACGTTAAAATGGTTATTTTAATATGACAGAATACTTAGACATAGGAAAATAACTAAAAAGAAATCTGATAAGCTTTTTTTTGGAATATTAATCTAAAATTGTTCCAGGTAGAAGTATGAAAGGTATTCTGAATGTGTTGTTTGAAGACCCAGACAGAACATCAACTGAAACTTATTACAATCCTAAAAATAACAAAAGTAGAAAAGACAATAGACGGAGTCCCCAAATCAACTTTACAGTCAAGGAATGAAAGCATATCAACAGTGGGATGAAAATAAATTAATTCTTTGCTTTGAATTCAAAAACGAAATTAAAAAACAAGTATGATTGTAAAAGATTTATATCCTAACTTATACAACATTAGAAAAGTTATCTGACTGACAATTATGCATTATGGTTTTAGATTTACGTTCAACGGATGACAAACTCACTACCACGGTTCGGGAAAAGAAGAATCGAAAAAGCATCAGAAGGTATCACAATACAAATAACGAAAGAAGCAGGAGCAGATGATCCGATAAATGGTTTTATCTGTTTTTTTATTATACATTTACAAGATTCACAAATTAATTTTGAAGGATGGTAGATTTAAAGAAAGTAGTTTATTAAAAAATGGAACTACCTAAATATCCGCATTGTGCAATTATTTGTGGTCAACTGGTTGTGGAAAGACTGAATTCCGTTTAAGATTTATAAGAAAGTAAATTATAGTGGTGTGTTTTAAATATATTGTTTATACTTTGCCCAACCATTCAATGGAACAAGGCAT
The DNA here is from genome assembly GCF_026571515.1 of Ruditapes philippinarum. NCBI lineage: Eukaryota > Metazoa > Mollusca > Bivalvia > Venerida > Veneridae > Ruditapes > Ruditapes philippinarum. Next base: position 16,228 of record NW_026861389.1, on the reverse strand, counting down.
TACAAAAATCGTGAAGTGGGATGCGGTGATGTCAAAAAACCAAAAACAAAGAATCTTATAATCGTAAATCTGTAAATCAATGGTGAAGAGAAAATAACAAGAATTGGTTTAAAAATATTTTTTCAAAAAATATGCTGGTTATCAAACTTTATACATTATTGATTATTGCAGTGCCAAAAAAAATTAACGAAGAAAAAAAGACATGCTGTCAGAGTTTAGTTTTCTTCTTGTAGACACGCTGAACAATCAGTGTGGGTTATATCGCAAAGATACAATTTCAGTTTTGGGAAAGATTTGAGAGAACAACCGAAGTGGGTATGTTTTATGTTTCTACACAAAAAGATAGAGATAGCTTTTTGAAAATTGTTTTGAGAGAAAATGATTGTTATTCCTACATTTGGAAGAACGACAAAGATTAAAGGAAGAACAAAAGAAAAAGAACGATCGTAAAATTAATTTTTGAAAACTGACCAACCTACTGAATTATTGGCTTGTTTTGATAAGGAATGCTTTAGTAATTCCTTTAGTAATGCTTTGTAATGCCCTTAAGTAATTTTTAAAGTAATGTTTAATTAATTCTTTAGTAATTTTTTAGTAATGCTTTAGTTAATTCTTTGTAGTAATGTTTAAGTAATGCTTTAGTAATGTTTAAGTAATGTTTTAAGTAATGTTTAAGTTATGCTTTAGTTTATGCTTTAGTTATGTTTTTAGTTTTTTATGGCTTAAGTTAATATTTAAGAATGGGCTTTAAAAATAAAAAAGTTTAATGTTTAGTAATGCTAAAATAACTAAAGTAATGATAAAGTAAAGATACAAGTAAATGCTTTTAAGTAAAAATTTAATTATTACTAAAAAATTTCTTTAATAATAACGGAATTGCTGAAAAAATTAACTTTAAAGGGAAAGTGGTCAAAATATAAACAGTGATCAAAATAATGAACCACGATGAAACAAAAAACCATTGAAAGTTATCTTATCTTTTTTCTTGTTGGCAGGAGGGGGAAGTAAAAAAATAAATCCTTGGGTAAAGACTTAACAAATTTGATCAGACATTGATTACAATGACACCAGAACAAATAAAAAACCATACTGCAGAATATGAAGCCTAGAGATTTAGGAGCGAGTTATGACTAGGACATTTGGGAAACTCTTTTTATTAATTTACATGTCACGGGTATAGTCAAAATTTTTTAATGATATTAACCTCCGAAACTAATACAAGATTTAGAAGAAAGACCCATTTTCCCTCTGACTAAAGCACATGTTGCAAAACATATTATAAATATGGAATGTATCTTGCCCCTTTTACTGCTATGGCTAGCAACTGCAAATAATATTGACTTTTCTTTTTAAAAGATGACTTTTTTCGGTTAAAAAAAGATGATTTTTAAATGATGATGAAAATTATTATCCCGGATGAAAAAAAAACGAGTTAGAAAAAAGAAAAAAAAAAAAAAAAATCCGAAAAGAGTATCTGCAGGTAAAAAAGGTTGGCAGAAGCAAAAAAAATGAGAGCTGAATTAAAAAGAAAAGAAATTGAATCAATGAAAAAAGAAAACATACATTACGAGACTCAGTCTCGGAAAAAAAAATTACATGAGGATAACAAAAGATGATGATGATGATGAAGCAACGTTTCCAAAACGGGAAAAAGAAGTTCAACGTATAAGTGTATAACAAAAAGATTATATACCTTTATGTCTAATTGGAGTTTGTTGGATTGGGAGTATATATTTATAAGTTCTAAACAATACGATACACATCAAACCTGTTATGAAAAAAGAAAAAGAAATTGACCCATTTGAATTTTAATTAAATTTTTAATCATATAAAAAATGGCAACACAAATAGAGCGGAAAACAAATTAGCAAAATGTTTATATTCATTCTGGATAGGACACTGTTAAAATTAAACAGTTTGGGTATTTCAGAACTAGGTTAGAAAACTATTTGGAAAAAGACAAAACCACCAAAACTAGATTTTTTATATGGGGGTTTGATATTGGAATGTTTATCTATTTGGATATTATTACTTCGCAATTGGCAAACAAAAGATATGTTTAAATTTTAAGCAGGGTTATTAATGCCTTGCCAAGATATTATGAAATTTAAATAAAAGTTTTAAAAAGGGTATTAAAAAAAAAAATTGGGTTGGGGGAAGGGGGAAATTTTTTGTTGGTAACTTACAATTAGAGTCTATAAAATATTTATTAGAAAATGTTGCAAAAAAGTAACGTATTTACCATTGCGGATTACTTGTCCATCAAATTAGTCTTGATATTAAACGCTTGGAAGGCTTTCTTGGGTTAATTTTAAATATTACTTGATGAAGAAGAAATCTGAGGAAGAAAGAATCTGAGGAAGAAAAGTGAGTCTTTATTTGTGTGCAACCCAGTCCCCCAAGACTTGTTTTGGCTTTTGGCACTTTTCATAAGCTATTCACCTGGAAGCCTATCCTGCTCGGGTTATTTATTTCGCTTGTTAGGTCACCTTTAACCCCGTTTGATAACCCTCATCGAAACCTAAACCAGAGATAATCAGAAGGTAAGGCAACCATTTTTGTAAATCCATACTTTTGGTAAAGAATTCTTTTCAGTGCACACAAACCCAAGTATGAATTTACAGGTAGCGAACTTTTCCGCGAACACTATCTTCCGCAGCAGCGAATAGAGTCATACACAGTGCCTACACCAGACTAGAACGGCATTCAGACATTAATGTATTATGAAATTCTTATCTATATATAGTGGTGTATTTTTCTTCCGACAAATTGACTGGTTTTTTAAAATTGCATAATTTTCCCAATATATTTCTCGTTCAGGTCAAAATATGTTATTTAGACATGGATAATAAAAACATAAAAATTTAAATATATATTTATATGTATATGTGTATATGTGAATTTTACATTGTGTTAATTTTGTTAAAGGGAGGTAATGTTATCGGAAAACAGTATTTGAAAATAGATATTATGTGTATTGAAAGCTATCAGACTATAAAGTAAACCACAAAGAGCAGTCGGTCGTTACAATGTGTTTACATAAAGTACATTAAAAAAACCACAGGCATTTATAAATTTACATGCAGGATTTTAAGTGCATATTTGTTAAACGTTATTGAATTTTCGTTTTATCACCTAGTAATTTTTTTCATTTTTTCCAAGAGGTCCATCTAGAGGTTAATTCTTTTTTTTGGTGGGATCGAACCGGGTACTATAATAATCATAATTTAAGCAATTCTGTACTTTTCAATTTGGGGGTATAACGGGATGATATTTTTTTAGGTGGGGGAGAACCTCAATATATCTTATTACTCACTTTATATAGATAGATATTCAACAAGTCATTGAGTCCATCTTTTTTATGGAGAGAAAAGATAAGGAACAGTAGAGATGAAGGCAAAACATTTCATTAAATCCCTATCTTGAATGTGTTATACATAATAGTAAGGTTTGCAGATTTTATGGTATCCTTATTGACGCTGACAATTTAGTTGTTCCTAACAAATGGGTAAGTTCTGTAGGATTTTTGTCACAAGAAGGGGTTTTTAGATTATTATACAATGTTTAATACTGTGAAAGAAATATAGTTGAAAGATTTTCAGTATAAGATTAATAAAAACATTCTTGTGACAAATAAATTTTTACGTCTAATAGATATATGAGATTATGATTTATGCTGATATTGTAACATTGATAGAGAAATGATTGAACAATTATTCTATCAATGCCCGTATACCAATACCTTTCTTTTAGAATTCAAAGACTGGCTTAGAGATAAGTTGATTTTGGTCTTTTAAAACAATAAATGTGTTTGCCATAAAAAAATTAATAATAGTGACTGAGTCATCCAACTGCGGTAATAGAAGCTATAAATAGCTTGGCGCTATGGTAATAAAAGTGATGACGTCACAATAAAGTTAAAAATTACTTAAATATATAAGGCCAGTTAGCACGAAAAAAAAGCAACGGCCGCTGTGGTGTAGTGGTTAGCATACTGAACCGGCAATCCAGAGACACGTGGTTCGCGTCCCGGCTGCGGCTTGTCGATTTTTCGTGCGATTTTTCTATGTAAAATTTCTCGCTCATGTCTTTCTTTCTTTCATATACATGTGTATATTTATTCTTGGGCGGGAATGGTCTTATAAAACAATAAATGAGTTTGCCATAAGGAAATTAATAATAGTGACTGAGTCAGCCAACTGCGGTAATAGAAGCTATAAATAGCTCCCCGTTATGGTAATAAAAGTGATGACGTCACAATAAGGTTAAAAATGACTGAAATATATAAGGCCAATTAGCACGAAGAAAAGGTAACGGCCGCTGTGGTGTAGTGGTTAGCATACTGGACATGCAATCCAGAGATCCGTGGTTCGAGTCCCGGCTGCGGCGTGCCGGTTTTTCGTGCGATTTTTCTATGTATTATTTCTCGCTCATGTATTTCTTTCTTTCATATATATAAAAGTTGTTTGTCAATTAAAATTTTGAGGCCAAAGTCTATATGACTTTCCTGTGTATATATAGTTTATATTGAGATGTTTTTTTGTTTTTTTTGTTGCCTTAACCCTGTCAAAAGTCGGAAACAGACGTCTAAGTAAGATATTTTTGTTCCAAATTACAAAACATATTCTGACTTGTATAAGAAAGGAGCAATGTGTACCTTTATAAGTCGTTCTGTAGCATCAGATATTAAATGTTGCTCAAGATGAACTGCAATAATGATGAAAACAGCCACAAGAAACACTGAAAATATAAGTAATGTGTTGGCATGTACGCATGCTGTTTACTAGTATCATTCGGTATATGCTCTTATTCATACATTTATGTAAACTTGAACAATTTGAAATTAATATAACAAATAAAGAACATATGATATCATTAAAAACAGAAGTATTCTGATTAAGAAATACCTAAATTTCCTTTTCGGAGACGACGCAGTTTTCTTAGATTATCCTTAAGTTTGTCGTTCATCAACTTGCTGTATCTTCTTCGATTCACACCCATTTGCGGTAATTCACACGTATCCTTCATTTTATTTCCTGAACGTACTATAATATGTGACACAACATAAATAACAATAAAAGAAAAAAAAACAAATTTTACAATATTTTCAACGTTAATATAAAACAATGCGTGTGCTTAATGTTGCTTGTTGAAGTTCAAAATGATTAAGAATGACAATTCTTTGCTGATGAATGATAATGTATGCTTAGACACTTTAATAACTGCTTCATAAAAGCATTAATAATCGGAAAAAGTATCATAATTTTCATGCAATACATATATAGCGTGATTATAAACAACAGCACCTCCTCCGTGGTCGAGGGGTTAGAGTCGATGACTTCTAATCCTGTTACCTCTCTGGCGTGGGTTCGATCCCCGGGAGATGCTTTGGTAGTTTAGCGCGGAGGAAGGTAGTCTAGTACTGGTGTAACTGTCCAGGAATGATGGATAGGAAACTACCCGCCTATATGACTAAAAATACTGTTGGAAAAAGGCGTAAAATGAAACAAACAAACAAACAAACATAAACAACAGCAAGGCTAATTCGATAAGATGTATTTAAATTGATTATATATAAAATAGATATCCTAAATATTGTTTTATTTATAATTGCAAACTTATATAAATTATCGCAACCATATATTTTCACAACTAATTGGTATAATAGTATATAAATGCAACTGATTTTGTACTGTAATTTCATTGTATAAGTTCCAAAACATGAAAATAATAATGTATTGTGTATATTATATTGTTCTTAGCATTATTTTTTCAATATCAAAATGTTCGATAATTCTCTATTTTTCCCATATTTATTTTTTATTTGATTTGTCTTTCAGTTCAATCATAACAACCATTTAAATGACAACTTAATTACCATGTTCTGATCCAATAAGGCTTGTTCTTCTCTTAAGTGTTGTTATTCCTACTCAAATTTAACTTTCATGATGTATGTTTTTTTTCACCACATTAAGCCCTAGGGTAATAATTGATCCGTTGTTTGTCTTTAGTAAAAACTTAAACACTTTTTTCTCTTAAACCACAATATTTAAATGTTGGTGAGTACCGTCTGGTGCAAGATATGATACATATATGAATTTAATTTCAATACATATTTGCAGATGAAAACTTGAACATTGATATCATGATGTATTGAGGTACTAGGTACTATTTGAGTCCTCACTCGGAAAGATAGGTATATACATTTGTCCTTGTTCGTCTTTCGGCTCGTGTACATTCGTGCATTCTATATTAACTCAAATTGTGCACAAGTGCTTGAGATATATTCAACCAACTTTGTATGTTGATAAGCATGTGCATTTGTGCAACTGTGGTTGATTTGCTTGTGTTTCCATTCAGAATGTGTATGGTAATTGCTTTTGACTTAGTAGAAAATGTTATAGGAATTTTCATCAGCATGGGAAGTTATAAAATTAGGGTATTTACTATGAACAGCAAAGAACCATAATTGTCTAGCGCCGCTCTAACATATTTTATAACATTTTATAGAATTAATCGATGCCTTTGATATTTGAAAATCTGATGCCTCTTAACGAATAGAAAATTGTGTAATTTCAACAAAAAAAAATCAAATAATCAATTTTTGACTGAAAACCATGTAACCTGTTTTTCTTTTCTTTTCTCTCCATGATTATTTAATAGACTCTCTTAACACTTATACGTAATTCAAATGCGTGTTAACTTTTAGATTCATAAAATATAGATTAAAGTTGCTAGTTCTTTAGAGACAATAGTTTGTATGGCAAAATACATTGTTTTGTTGATAAATGCATGGATACTCTGTAAGAGAATAACCCAGACATAAGTGCGTAGATTTTGTTGTTAAAAATGATAATTTCTTACTAACATTTTTAAAACTCAATTATTTATAACACATAATCAGATTATAAGATAATGCACGGATGAACGTCGCGTGGCCATGACTTACACAATACCCCCGTTCCCCCTTTACTACCCAAAACCCTTAAACATAAACCAAACATCATAGGTATTGACAAAAATAAATTTTATGAAGATAAAAAATGACTTTAAAAATCAAAAAGGTATTAAAGTTCAATTTCATTTTGTATAAAAAAATCACTAGCATCTCGATTTTCAGCGCATATATTCATCAAATTTTCACCTATCTTAACAATCTTGGTGTCAAATCTTAGATAAATAGATACTCAAGAAAACAACACTGGTACCTTCGCTAATTATACCTAGCAAGTAATATTCCAGCCCACAACAGTCAACAAATGAAACTCGGAAGAGATCTGATTGCACTGTTTCGGTATAACTCTCACGAGTAAAACACACTAAAGTCACAATTAATGAATATTTCGTTGTATTGCGTATTTAAATATGATAAAATTAAATAATAATCGGTAATAATTGTTCAACCAAAACGTCATATGAAACTAAAACGCACCTTTTTCCTATATGTCAATTTAGCAATCCAAAATGAAAGTGAAATTGCGCAGCAGATTGTTTTCATATGGAGTATTTCCATTGGTCACGAGAAAAACTCGTACCAATGAAAATACTCCATACAAAGGCAACGGGAAACAAATAAACCAAATATTAAATTTTCTCAGAATGTATATGTTTAACTAAAATTTCACCTTTACTCTTTTTAGGTAAATTTGTTGGAACTTCTTTTTCCTAAATGTGATCTCCAAAAAACAGCTTTTAGGAAGGGACTGACAGACCAACTTACTATGAAGGTAAACCTTTATGGTTAACTGGTTGTCAGAATAAAACAGTTTTAAAAGCAAAACTCTTAATCTAAGAGAAGATAACTCTTGCAATAAAGATGCTAGACTAATGAACATTGTCACACATGATGTGTGTGTAACAAAGAAGAAGTATTGGAATTGTCCAATATACCATTTATAGTAACAATGAAGAACATTAAAACAAATTCAAGTGAATTTCAAGTTCAAAATTAAAATAATCATAGAAACCAAGGTCTTATAAATTGAATCACATATGAATTAAGTGTTGATAATGAATATCGTTTTTAGATTTGAAGTAAATCATGGAGAAATAGGAGAGTTTAAGAATGAGTATGAACACTTCAAAGTTTAAGGAGGAGATAATTTTGAAAATATGAACGCTAGATTTATGACCCTTATCAACTTGGGGGTTTGATGTAAATGCTATAAGAAATAAAGAAGTTTAAGTAAAACAAATTCTGAACAACATGTTTCAAGTTGGGGGGGGGGGCATATTTTTGGATATAGTCAAGCAAGAGTATTGAACCTTCTCCCAAATGACTTGTGTGATAATAAGACACATACATATAAAGTTTGATACATTAAGAAATGAAGAAGCAATAAAAATAATCACTTTGTATAAAAATTTCAAAGTTCAAAGGAGGTAATTCTGATAATTGATGTGTTAGAATTGAAAACCTTGTCACATATGATGCAGTTTATGATTAGAAACATATATTTGAATTTTGAAGTAAATACCCTAAGATATAAAGATTTATAGTAAAAAGCAAAACAATTTGAATCAGAAATCTTGACGAAGTCGTCGACACTTGGTAGTAGGACAGCTCTCAATATACTCTCTATAGTAAACATAAAAATGATTAATATTATTTCCATACTGCAATATATCCATATTTTAAGTTTCATAAAAATGTTTTAACTATTTTTTGAGTATTCATAACTATTGCTATTTTTGCCATATATATATATATAGCATATTCGTTGCCATAGCAACCTGACATTTCAACATAGGAATAAAAGAAAAATACGTGCATATTCTCTAGACTGCCATCTACCCGTATTTTAAGTTTACTAAACATGTTTTCAGTATTTTTGCGCGATCACTGGCTCTAGTTTATGTGTGAAATTTCCATATTTTCTGTCCATTTGTTGTCAAAGCAACCACACGGTTTTCAACCTAGAAAAAATTTGCATAATTACCATACTGCCATCTATCTTAACATCAGATTTCATGAATATATTCTTTTCAGTATTGTTTGCGTTATCGCGGGATTCATTTGTGTGGACGGATGGACTTAAGACCGGACGTTCCAACATTTTGGGTTTAGGGGCTATTTTCTTTATTATTTTCTTTGTTTTCTTAAGGGCTACTAGCCAATTAACCCCCTTTGATCACGAAATGAACCTATTGTTCTCCTTTGTTTTCTTTACTGTTATAAAGCCCCTAAATCCAAAATGTTTGCTCGGAAAGACAGACGTACAGACGGACATACTGGTAACTCTGATGTCCTCTACGGTTAAACCGGTAGGGGACTAATAATAATAATACTATTAATATAATGACACTAATTATATATAAAATAAATTAAACACAAAAATAAATGCATACCAGTAACAAAATCAATTCCTCTTAACGTTAAGCACCTCTCACAATGTGTTCTTCAAATATCATTTTCACATAAAGATAATTACCCTGGGTCATAAAGTATCAATGCTAAATAAGCACATGTTTTCTGAAGAATCAGTCATGTGTTTTGTAATAAATCATTCCTATCAGCACCATTTGCAAATAGTAGTTTGGTTGTCAGTAAAATTCAGACTGCAACAGAACACTTTGGAAATATCGAACATCATGTTAACGCGTTCATTTAGGGAGATACAAGTTATGGTATGTACTAAAAGAAAACACATTATGTCGACATAGATAAAATGACTTGTTAACATAGTATCCCAAGTTTTGCAGCATGCTAATATAATTTATACCTTTGCTTCATATATCATTTCGACATTTTTGTATTAAAGATGTCGGCAGACACAAACACATCATGTTTAGAAAACGTATCTCATACACAGAGTTTCGAGGTTTATTGCGTGTTGATGTACGCATAAAACGTATGAAGATGTTAATAGATAACTACTCTTGAAGAACATATCAAAAGAAAATGTAAAATAGAGAGAATTAAGAATCCCTGAAGAAAGCCCAACACGGCGCAATTGAAAATGTTAAAAGCCCGGTTTGATTTGATGGACGGTACTGGAAAGTGCAAACTACCGTCAACGCCCCCTAGCACCGACTTAAGCAGAATTCAACATTTAACATGAACTGGTAAAATTTAGAATTTTGAAACGTCCGCAGATGTATTCATATGGCCGTTATCATGGAACCTTCAATGTGACACGTTAGTACTTCCATGAAAAGCGGCATATGGTCCCTAAGTAAAAACAAAAAATGCGTGTGCCCTAAACGAGAAAACAATGGGCGGAACTAAATAAAATGGAATTTTGAAAGGGGATCAGAGGTTATGAAGCCTGCATATCACAGACAAGACGTCAAAAGGACAAATTAAAAAAGCAGGCCACATATCCTAAGGGTGATTCAACAGTATTCCAGTGAGGAATCCTGGAACCACCCAACAAGAAAGATGCCAAATAGAAAGAACGAAAACACCACAAGCACAACAATAATGTCGTGCTGACCGATCTTTAAGGATCGGAAATATAACATCCGTGATTGAATGTACGGGGCGACTTTTTACAGCCTCCACATGGCACAAACAACGCTGATGTGGCGATAAAATAGAGAGAAATAAGAATCCCTAAAGAAAGCCCAAAACGGCACAATTAAAAATGTTGCAGGCTCGGTTTGATTGAGCCTGTTCATGGACGGTACTGGAAAGTGCAAACTACCGTCCACGCCCCCTAGCACCGACTTAAGCAGAATTTAACATTTAACATGAACTGGTAAAATTTAGAATTTTGAAACATCTGCAGATGTTTAACTATTTCTATTACAAAACTGCTTAACTTTTTTACGATCAAGAGCATTAGGCAGTATTTTTCTTCAGATGCCACTGAAACACTTGTTTTATCTCTTGTTACATCTCACTTGGACTACTGTAACGTTATAGTGTACAATATTTTGCAAAATGAGTTATCTTAAAATCAAATTATCCAATACATGTGTGATAAACTTGTATTAAATTGATCATAATTTGATAGCTTCAAGCAAGCACTTATCAATTTACAGTGGTTACGTTTAAATTGCAGGATTATAGTATATATGTACAATTGTTATGTAGGAAATGCACCAAATTACTTAATTAATGTGTTGACTCATCAAACCCCAAAACGCTCTTTAAGATAATCGCAGTAAGCTGTTGGATGATTTGAAATACCATTTCACAGGAGCAAGACCTCTTCAGATAGAAGTTGTAGTACAATAGGTCCAAAATTATGGAATATACTTCCGAGAGACTGTCACAAAGTAAACCATTTCGTAAATCCTCAGAAGTGTTTTCAGTACTTTGATATTTACATAATGCGTAAATGTTCAGAAGTAATTTCAGTACTTTGATTTTTGTAGTATTCTATTTTCATGCCGAACCTCAAATTAATACTAAATACAATGTAAATTGTTGCATCATCTTTTTGTAAAATTCAGAGTTATCGGGTGAAATCACTTATTTCAGTATTTTTATTTATTGCTTAAATTTTTTGGTATCATTCCAAGCATATTGACATATTTTTCATAAATTTCGGTGCAGTAATAGGAAAGTTAGATTTTTGTGATGAAGTGCAAATTTATTCATGGTCTGAAAGTTGATATTACGGGCCTGTATATTTTGTTATACATGCGTTCTGGAATGCAAAAAAATCGTGGAAGTTATGTTTCACGCTTTCTGTTCAGTGTAGCTATGCATATATATTGAACGATTTTTAAATCTTCTTTGGGACTCACATTAAGACTTGTAAAGACGCACAAGGTCATTATGACTGACACATTTATTTTTGTTTTGTAAATTTTTAAGCTCGCGCAAGGTAAATTTTTCTGTTCATGTTTTATTTTGTCGCGAGGATCGCGAACTTATATGACATGCTTTCCAAAAATCTTTGCACCGGCATAATCTTTACACATTATTGTACATATATTCTCCGGCGGAGTACTTTGTTATAATCTGGCGGAGTATTTTGTTATAAATCATATTTCTTGATTTTCTCGTGATATTTGTTTTGGCGGGAATTATTTCACTGCTATATAAGTAAAATGTCAGTGTCACGAGACAGAGCTTCTCGGGATTTCAAATTAGTATGGATAATATTGAGGTTCAAAATTCATATATATTGTGTTTTTTCGGCTTTAAAATTATAGAATGTTAGCAAAATAAAAGTTTCGAAATTATAATTCAGTGTTTGTGCTCTCTATTAAAGTCTTTCATGTGATTGGAGTAAAATAAAGTGTAATTAAAGTATACTCCACCACATATTTAGTAAATTTTTGTTATTTTAGAACATCGTAATTCGGTTATTTTTTTTCATTACAAATTCGTTTTCTAGAAATTTTATTTTTCATTTTGAAAGTAATTTTTCGTCTGCTGTAGATTTATTTTGCACTGATTCTTCATACTAGAAAGAATTGGCATGTTTTAATGAATAAGTATACAAATCAAGGTTTATATAGATGCATTTATTTTTGATATTATACAATATAATCATGAAGCAGACTGCACTTCAAAACAAATTGTGATGTTAAAATATCAGTCAGTTTTAGAAATAATTATGCAAAATATCAACTTCTACTCTCACCTGTTCTGAATCCATTAGTGTTTTATTTTGGAAAGAAATGAAACTTGTCAACTCAGCATTGATTCATCATACTGTATTTTATTAAATCAGTATACAAAACAAGCTTAAGGTAGATGCATACATTTCTGACACAACAAAAATATAATCATTAGGCAGAATGCAATTCGCAACAACATGTCTCAGGTCTTCATATAAGCTGGCTATACGCCAAGTTTGATAACAATATCTCATTCCTAACTCTTGTTATTGTCTGGAAACTATTTATCTATTTTTAGTAACGGTGACATCGACCTTGACCCCAGGGGGGTCCAAATGCAATACCAACCGGAGTTTCCACATAAGGTTGATATATACCGAGTTTGATTATAGTACCTCATTCCAAACTCTAGTTATTGTCCGGAAACCATGATGTGGACGACCGACCGACAAGCTGACTCCTATATACACCCCCTCTAAACTTCGTTTGTGGGGTATAAAAACAACAAAAATGATAAGTTGCCTGAACTGGGATTTGATCTCCGAACCTCTCGCATGTAAAGCGAGCGTGTAAACCCCTCGACCTCGGGGAGTTATAAGGTAACATCCTGAAGAATTCCATATTATTCTTAATTAGGGTTTGCAACCCTTATTAATTTCGATATATTTTGTTCACGGTAAACCTGTTGTAACACTGAAGTAAATAATCATGGAGCTGAATATAAGCATGGATATCTAGAAGAATTACATAATTTTAGAAATCTTCCACCAGTTGGGAACGAATCTTCGACCAGCCGGGAGCAAATTTTTCGTCACAAAAAATAATGCGCCTGTCATTTGACAATCGTTACGCGGTGATCTCACCTTAATTTTCGGCCTTAATGTACACATAAAGGGAAGTAACCTCTTTGAGGTGTTTGGACTACTTTTGGCATTTGCAAATTAGAACATCAGGGTCTGAAATTTCCCGACTATTATTTGTTTGATCTGAAGATAAGGAAGACAATCCATTCAATAATAACAAAATTATAGCCAGTTACAGCAAAAAACATGGAAAATGTCACTGATTTGACATTCAAAGTCAAGGTTATTCATGATTGAGTAAACGGCAACGTCGACGCGGATATGACTGTAACAATACCTATACTTTTTTCAAGAAAAATAATAAAGCTAAAAATGCCTCAACAGTGTCTTTATTTAGGCTAGTTGAACGTGACTCACATATGCTATTGGCTAGCAGTATGAGCCCGTACTGCTAGCCACTGCCATTTTAGAAACACAGAAAGATATCGTATAAGAACCTAGTCCTTATCACACAGCCAACCTATTCTTAAATCTTTCAATTATGACCTGTTTACTTTTTACTAAAAGTGACTATAATGTCATCAACTTGTGTGCATAAAAGTTTAGCTTTGGCAGACTTGTCTGCTGGTGTCAAATGAAAACATTAAATAGGAACAGATTTTTATATTAAAAAGTTTATTGCTAAATAGCATAATTTCATACAAATTGCTATTACCTTTAAAGTCCTGTAGATAGACCATTAATTAATTCACGAAGATAAGGCATTTACCACAATATTTCCGCGCAACGTCACAATATCATACTTCTGACCAGGACACCATATCTTTCTGTCATACAAAATGCCAAGCCTGCATAACTCAAGAAAACAGATGATAATTTGCCCAAAACAAGGTAAAATCATTGAATGCTTCATTCCATACAATGTGTCATTTCATTTGAAGCTTATTGCTCTTTACTACATGCAAAATACTTCGCTACCTATGTCAAGATAGTGAAAACAGCTAGGGCTGCAAGCATGCTGTCAAAATATTGCTTTGATTGCGGAACATAACATCTTTCTAGTCTGTTTAGTTCATAATGACTGATCGAAATCCAATATAGATATGTACATTATTGTTGTTTGAACAAGTTTCACCACTTTAATAACCTGATTTTTGTATATTTGATAAGACTTACATGTTTCCATGTGTGTGTGACAGGTCGGAAATTTAGTGATATGGTATGGTATTGGTTTTTACCGTATAGTACGGTATCTAGAGTTTAGCGCAGTTTCATTCGGAGCGCTTTTGTCATTCTCTATCAGTTGTTGGCGGAGCTAGATGCGTGAAGCTTTTGTCACCTTTTGCTTCTTTAAATTCATGGTTATATTTTGTTGGAAGAAGGTTTCAGTATTCATGCAGTTACAAACACCAGAATGGGGAGTGTGTGATGTATGTTTAAGTGGAAATACCAAGGATCCCATTGATCCTGGTGATATGTATATCTACTCCTGTATATACATGCATACTTTCCATGAGTGATGATTAATTAATTGGAGAAATGTAAATATAAACTTTATGAGTGATCAATAAGAATGTTAGAGTTATCCTGAAAGGAATAAAAAACTGTCTGAACTCTGATGGAATTTATTGTCTTTATAATAAAAAGATTATTAAGAACCAGGGTTACAGAATTGGCGACCACGACGAGACAGAAATTTTTTTCAAGCAAGATTATTTAAATCAGGATAACATAAAACATTTAAAGACTTGTGTAATTTCAAGTGTATTAATTTATTACATACATCAGAGAAAATATTCATCTTTAATTTAAAGAACAGAACTGATATATATTTAAAAAAATTTCACCATTTGAGAATAGTTTTTACTTGTAATATTAAAGCGTAGAAGCTTCAGGATACCTATACAAGTGTTTAAATGCTGAGAAGAGTCTATACGTGTACACATCTACGTCAAACCATTCAAGAAATATTGATCTTCCTGATGTTACAGTATTTGTCCATGGATCGACTACCAGAACGTTATATCAACTCAACAACCAACATTTTAGATCAACCCAACAACTAACAGAAGAGGATAACCGACAGGATAGTGGAAACTGACACTGACATTAGTTAGTTACTTCAAGAAATTTTGAGTACTTGTGGTTCAAATTGGTAGTAATGGTACTTTGATGTTACTGCAAAAAAAGGTTTAACAGTTGGTGAGTCGACATGAAATGTAATTTATTTCTCTTGATCAGCATTTCTTTCGTAGAAATTTTATAAATTTTCAGTTTCTTTGGTAAAGAATTTAATTGCTAAGTATCTGCAAATTTTTTTTTTTTTTTAAGAAATTATTAAAAATATAAATTGGTAAATACTGATTATTACTGATCAAGAAGAAATTTTATTTGTATATTTTTAAACCAAGTGTGATATTGTAAGTGCGAGTCCGAGGCAATGTAAGTACAGCACTTGTCACTGGTTGCGGGTATATAACATATTAATTTTCACAAGAAAGCATTTGGCACAATTAATAGATCTATTTTTTCTTCTTTGCATTGTAATGTAACAATCACAAAGATCATTTTGACAGTCTACCCTTTCCCAACCTTTCATTTGTCCAATTTTCCTTGTTGAATTGTCTGAATTTGGGTGCATTGTCTAAAAAAAGGTTATTTTTCTCTTGTAAAAAAAAATCTTGTCTGTGAGTGTTTCTTGTGTTCCCTACTTGATTCCATTGTTTACACTTGACAATTGTTTACATTATGTGGTTGTTTACATTTGGGAGTTCATACATGTATGTTCACTGTTGAACAGCATTGATAATTTGATACATACATTTATAATTGACCTTTTCTTTCCGAGATTACTATAATAAATCTTTGATTTTCAGGAAATTCTGCAATAAACTTCTATTTTCAGC
>NW_026861388.1:0-142781 GCF_026571515.1 Ruditapes philippinarum | reverse complement strand
AATAGAAGTAGAGGAAGGAAGAGTAAAAGAAGAAAGAAAAAGGAAGAAAGAAAGTAGAAGAGAAATAGAGAATAGAAAGAAATTAAGGAGAGAAAGAGATAGAGAGAATAAGAAGAAGAAAGGAAAAGAAGAAAAGAGAAGATCAGATTAGGAAAGGAGGAAAAGAAAGAAGAAGAAAGAGAAAGTAGAAAGAGAATTAGAAGAAGTAGAAGAAAAAGAATTAGAGAGAGAGAAGAGATAAGAAAGATAGAAGATAGAAAGATAGAGAAGAGAAGAAAGAAGAAAAAGAGAAGAAGAGAGTAAGAAAGAAGAAAGAACAAGAAGAGAAGAAGAAGAGGAGGATAGTTAGAAGAGAGAAAGATAGAGAAGAGAGAAAAAGGTAGAAGAAAAGATACTAGAAATTAAGATAATAAGTAAGAAAGAGAGAAAGAAGAAAGAAGAGAAGAGAAGTAGAGAAGAGAAGAGTAGAAAAAGAGAAGAGAGAAGAAAAAAAAGAAGTAATAGAAGAAAGAAGAAGAAGAGAGAAGAAAGAAAGAAAAGAGAAAAAGAGAGAAAACAGAAGATAGAGAAGAAGAAAGTAGAAAATCAAAATAAAGGATAGAAGAAGAAGAAGAGAAAGGAGAAAAAGAGAGAAGAAAGCTAGAAGTAAGTTAGAAAGAACAGGATTAAAAGTAGTAGAAAGAGTTAGTAAAGAAGATAAGAGAAGAAGAGAAGAAGACAGATAGGAGAGAAAGAAGTAGAGATAGAAGAGAAAAGAATAGAGAGAGAAGAGAGAAGGTAAGAAGAAGAAGAATAGAAGAGAAGTAGAGAAAGAAAGAGAAAGGAGAGAGATTAGAGAGAATATAGACTCAGAAAGAGAAGTAGAGATAGATAAGAAGAAAATAGAGAAGAAAGAGGAGAAAGAAAGGAAAAAGAATAAGATAGAAAAAAAGATAAGGAGAGAAAAGAAAAAAAAAGAGAAAGAAGATATAGGAAGAAAAAAAGAAAGATATAGAAGAAAAGAAAGAAGAAAAAGAGAGAAAAAGAGTAGTAGATAGAACCAGAAAGTAAAGAAAGAAAGGAAAAGAGATTAGAAGAAATAGTAAGAGAGAAGAAAAGTAGAGGAAAGGAAAGACAAAGAGAAATATAATAGAGAAAGAAGATAGAAAGAGAAGAAGGAGAAAGATATAGAAAGAGAAGAAGAAGAGAGTAGAAATAGAGAAGTAGAATAGGAAGAAGTAAGAAAAAGAGAAGAGAAAAGAATAGAAAGAAGAGAGGATAGTAAGAGAAGAAAGGAAAGAAAGAAGAAGAAAATAGAGAAAAGAAAGAAGATCAGAAGAGAAAGAAGAGAAGAATATAGAATAAGATAGAGAGAGTAAAGATAGAAAGAAAATAGAAGAACAGAAAGAAGAAGAAGGAAGGAAAGTAAAAGATAAGGAGAAGAAAAAGAATTAGTAATAAAGAAGAGAATAAGAAGAAGAGAAGATAGAAGAAAAAGAAGTGAGAAGATATAGGAAAGAATAAGAAGGAAAAGTAGGTGGAGAAGAAAAAGAAAAAAAGTAAGGAAGAGAAGAAGATAGAACAGAAGAATAAAGAAATATTAGAAGAAGAAGAAAAGAAGTAAAGAAGAGAGAAAAAGAAGAAAAGAGGAGAGAAAAGAAAGATAGAAGGAAGAGAAAGAAGAAAGAGGAGAAAAGAAGAAGAGAAGAAGTGAAAGAAGAGAAGAAGAGAAATAAGTAGTAGAAGAAAGAAGAAGAGAAAGAGAGAAAGAAGAAAAGAGATAGAGGAAGGATATAGAAAGAAGAGAAAAAGCAGAAAGAAGAAAGAGAAGAAGAAGAAGTAGAAGAAAAGAAGAGGAAAAGAGATGAAAGAAAGAGAAGTATATTAATAGAGAGAGAAGAGAAAAGAAACAAGAAAGATAGAAAGAAGAAGAAAGAAAAAGAATTTAAGAGATGAGAAATTAGAGATAATAGAAGAAGAAGAGTTAGAGAAGATATAGAGAAAAGATAGAAGAAAAGAGAAGTCAGAGAAAAAGAGAAGAAAGAGAGAATAAAAGAGAACAGAGAAGAAGAAGAAAAAGAAAGAAGAAAGTAAAAGAAGAGAATAAAAAAAGAGTTAAGAGAAGAAGAAGAAGAGAAAGAAAGAAGAAAGTAGAAAGCAGAGAAGAGAAAAAAATAAAAAGAAAGAGAAGAAAAAGAAAAGAAAGATAGAAAGACGAAGAAGAAGAAGTAAAAAGAGAAGAGTAAGAAAGAGAAGAGATAGAGAAATATAAGAAGAAAAGAGGAAGAGAAGAAGAAGAGAAGGAGAAAAAGATAGAAAAGAAAAGAAGAAAGAAGAATAATAAGGAAGAAGGAAGAAAAGAAAGGAGAAGAGAGAAAGGAAAAAGAAATAAGACAGTAGAGAAGAAGAAGAAGAGAAGAAGAAAGAAATAATAGTAGAAGAAGAAAGTAATAAGAGAAAATAGAAGTAGACAGAGGAGAGAAGCAGAAAAGAAGAGAAGATAGAGAAGTAGATAAGAGAAAGAAAGAAAGAGAAGATAAAGTAGAAAGAGAAGGAAATGAATTAGAGAGAAGAGATAGAAAGATAGTTAAGATAGAAGAAAGAAAGAGTTTAAGAAGTAGAATAGAAAAGAGAAGAAAGTAGTAGAAGAATAGAGATTAGGAGAGAAAGAAGAAAGATAGAAAGAGTAGAAACAGAAGAAGAATTTAAAAGAGAAGAGAAGACTTAAGAAAGAAAAAGAAGAATAGGAAGAGGATATAGATAGGAAGAGAGAAAGGAAAGATTTAATAGAAGAAGAAGAAGTAAATAGAAAAGAGGAAAGAGAAGAGATTAGAAGAGGTAGAAGTTTAGTAGAAGAAGAGAAGAAGTAGATCAGAAGTAGAAGAAAGAAAAAGAGAGATTAGAACAGAATTTAGAGAGAAGATAAGATTTAGAAAATTAGAAAATTTAGGAAGAAGAAGATAGAGAAAAAGAATAAGAAGAAAGAAGACAGAGAAAAGAAAAGGAGGAAAGAAAGTAGAGAAGAGAAAGAAGTATAGAAGATCTATAGTAGAAGAAGTTAGAAAAGAAGAAGATTAAGAGACGACAGAAGAGAGTCAAGAGTAATTAAGAGAGGAGATAACATTAGGAAGATTAGAAAGAAGAGAAGATAGAAGAGATAGAAGAGATAGAGGTAGAGAAGAAGAAAAGATAGAAAAAATAGATTAGAAAAGAAGAAGAGAAGAGAGCAGAAGAGATAAGAAATACATTAAGAGAATATAGAAGGTAGAAAAGTAGTAGAAAAGAGTAAGCAGAGAGAAGAAGAGGAAGAAAGAGAAGACAATATATAAGAAAAAGAAGAGAAAGAAAGAAAGATAGAGTAGAGTAAAGAATAAGAAAGTAAGAAGAGAGGAAGAAAGCCTGAGTCGGGATAAGGCAGTCGACTTCAAATCATCTTTCATTTACTGCTGTATCATGACTTTGGAATCTTTCAAGCTAATTTACGGAAGGTCGGTGGTTCTAGTCAGGTGCCCGCTCGAGTCTTTAATGTTTCACGAAGGGTATCTGGGGTCTTTCTTTACACTAAAGCAGGAATGTTTTCACATGACTTCAGTGACGTTGAAACTTAAAATCCATGAAAGCCAAACATAACAAAATAGAGTTAAACAGAATCCCTAAAGAAATTCCAACACAACAAAATTGAAAATATTCATAAACCCATTTAAACACTTACAAAATACATTATGGTAGATGGAAATTCCAACTTAAATTGAAATTTAAGGTTGTAGTATTGCTTAAATATATACTGTTTATTCATTCTTAGGGTATTGCCTGTCTGTAAATTGTGTCTTTTGACAGCTTATCTATGGTATGCAGGCTTCATGACCTCCGATCCCCTCTCAAAATTTAATTTTGTTTAGTTTCACTCATTGTTTTCTCGTTTAGGACACACGCAATTTTTAACCTGGGGGTAATATGCCGCTTTTCATAGAATGGCAATAATGTGTCACATTGAAGGTTCCATGATAACCGCCATATCAACACATCCACAGATGTTAAAAAATCTGAAGTGTACCAGTTCATGTTTAATGTGAACTCTGCTGGAGCCGGTGCTAGGAGGCGTGGACGGTAGCTTGCAGTTACCACTACCGTCCATCAAACTGAGACTGCAACATTTTCATGTTTTCCGTGATTATTATAATGTGTAATGATATCAAGCAATAATCTTTCTTCTCTCAATACAATTCGATAAAAGTTTCTGTTGTTGTCGTGAATGCAGTCCTTACTTAGGACATTACTTATTCTGCAAAAAGTCTCAATCTGAAACTTAAAGTAAGAAAAATAGCAAATTACAACTTTTCTGCTGAAGAAAAAAACGTAATACAACCTTTCATGAATGTATTAAATAGAAACGTATGAGTTATTTCATAAAAATAATGGATACAATTTGTTTGAAATTTGGCAAGTATCTAAACTGTAACCAAAATCTGGGTATAAACTGTAACAAAATTGGATGAAAGTCGCTTGGTCTATGCTGTAACCCTTCAAAATTAACCTCACTCAATACTGTAACATTGTTTATTTTCACAAACGCATTTTACAACAGGAAAATAGGTTCAACTGGTCATTTACTTTTATAAACGTTTCCTAACATAAAGGACTAACGTTTTGTACATTTACTTTATCTAGGCATGCTTAAATAACGTCGGAATGGGAGAAAAATGTGTTGGTCTCTCGATTCAAATTTTTAAACTGTCAAATCTGCACATTTATATATGAGAGAATATAGAGATAAATCTGCGGTGCAGGGTCTGAAGAAATATATGACTAGATAACGGATCCTGTTCCTTACGAGCAAAGCACAAGTATAGTATGGACCATCAATAAAAATCACCTACCTCTCTTCCCATAAATAATCCTCCATCTTGAAAATTCTATACTGTAACCGAAAAACGTGACACTGTAACACGTTCCTTAAAAAATGTATATCATGATATTGTAAACTTCGCGCGCGCGCGTGTGTGTGTGTGTGTGTGCGCGCGCGCGCGTGCGTGCGTGCGTGTGTGTGTGTGTGTGTGTGCAGGCACACTTGTGTGCGCGCGTGTGCGCATGCGTGCTTGACATTACAAACATACAAACTTACAAACAAAGCTCTCTTTGAACAAAGTCTCCATCTGAAACAGGCGATTCATATCTAATTTGACACTTGCCATAAGAATTGGGTGCCCCAATCTCTCTGCTAAATACATTGAACCAAACAGATTCTGATGAAATCTACAAAATGATTAAAACTGCAGTTTGTATGAGTCTTGCAAGATTAAAATAAATAAATTGTATTATCTAACGCGGATTAAAAGCGGGTGTTTTCAGTCCTTAACATGCTAAATTTGTCGATGTTGAAAGGATTTTGCAATCAATATAAACCAAAGAGCCCTGTCAGACTAATGGCTGATTTGGCTTTATACTGGTTGCAAAGCCTGAACACAGAAGGTTTAAGGGCTTAACTTTATTTTAATCACAATTTTTAACTAAGTGTCTGTGAAAGACAAAATTCGAGATCGGAAATAAGAATACCATGTGTTTCAGGACTAATAATCTACTTTATCTACAAATGTAACAGATTTATCAAATTGAACATCATAAGTTTTACCACCAAATCTGGTTGAAAAACATATATCGGGAAGTATCACACAAATGTGTGGTCTGCTTTCCGCGATGTACACTTGTCCATTGGCATAACAGAGAATATATTATTCCAGTCTGACATCCATGTCGTCTGGTCAGATTATACTGCCAATAATTATCCCACGAATTATGCATATAAAAAAACAGGACGACTTATTTACAGTAGTTTAGCCGTTAAGTTCGAAGACATTTCATATTCAAGATAGAAACATATTTTCTCTTTTAAAAGATGGAATGACTTACTGCGTTAAGGTAGTCATCTTTGCTGACTAAATTTGACCTAAAGTCAAACAAAGGGCAATCAAACTTCGTCAAAGTTCTTCCACAGACAGGATCTGGAAGCTGATTACCAAGAAATCCACCATAGTTGTAATATCCTCCATGTTGGTAAGTGTCAAGGCCATTTCTTCGGTAATAAGTGTCAAGGCCATTTCTACGGTAATACTGGTTCCGATTGTTGCCAAAGGTATGGATGACAGCGGATGTGAGTGTACAGCAAGTGATTACTATGAACACGCCGATCATTCTGAAGAAGTTACAAAGAAATATATATTATTCCTATTTCTCTTAAATCACTGACTTAGTATTAATTACGATTTAAATTAAGATTTTAAAAATTATCATAAAATGATTTTAATTATATTCAATTTTTTGGATAACAACTATCACCTATATTGTTTTGGTAAGAACTTTTAACAGCAAAGAAAGTTTTGTTTTGCAAAAAGCTACTCAGTGGCAAATATCCTGACTATCTTGATCTTCTCTTGCTTTTTGGTTAAAGATCATGCAACTCATTTTTAATGGTTTTATATCATAAATATAATGCTAAAATGAAGATTTATCAGTATTGTAAGTTCCAAAAAACAAATTTTGTAAAGTTATTACCGAATTTACATTTCATGTTTATAAAGGTAGGTAATAAGAAATGTATTCTCTATAAAGTCTTAAGTCAATTTTTTTGATAAGAAATGAATGCATATATATTGTTATGATTACATTTAATGTGGAGAAATATTTGCAATACATATATTACATTTTAAAATTGTTTTAAAAGCATAATTATATACATATATAAAATTTCACTTAAGTGTGGTAACAACATTATTTACAACAATGGGTACAGTTAAAGTGATTTTGTGTCAAAATACGAAGTTACTTTTATGACAAATAGTTTCACATTTGGTGTTATTTTCTATGTGATTTAGGATTTTAACATGCTCTTAAACCATTTTAGAATGTTATAAAACTGATACTTGCCCTTTCTGAAGAAGGAATAAACTATTCGTTTCTGAGACAAAATGTGCCTTTAAATTTTATGACAGAATAATGAAATTATTTCTAAGAAAATAAAAAATTTAAAAAAATCTCACATTTGTACAGAAGCCATCTTTTCTCCTTAATGTTTTTCAGTAGAATAAAAAAGAAAATCTGAATTTATTTTTTTTTCCAAAAATAATTTATGTGACTTTAATTTCTTAGGGCTATCTTAGTACGTGAGATATAAATGTCATTCCTTTTTTTATGTACCTAAAAAACCTCAAACATATTTAAGCATTAAAAAAAAGTCATAATCATAGATGACCTCAGGTACTTAAAAGATGAAAACAGATGTTTCTAGCGATGTTTTCGAATCTAGCAAAAAAATCAATTTTAATGGTTCAAAGTATAAAAAAACACATGAAAATGTACTGATTTTTTAAATAATGTATCAGTACACAAATCTACTAATTCCATAACTTCTACTTTTTGAAATGATCTCTCTGGAGAGATATCAACTCTTGTCAGAATGTTTTAAGAAAAATAGATCTTATTTAAAAAATATCTTGTTGTAGCGGTCCTTCGGCTTCGTTAAATTGACACCAACACTCTGAATGCTGAAGACGGAGTACCGCTGAATGCCGTGCTGCGGTGTTACCATCACCTCTAATTAACAGAATCAATCAAACCTAATTTTCAATTTCAAGTTTTTCGGGGTTTTTTTTCATCACTGTTTGGGGATCTGTCCATTTTGTTTATTTCTGAATTAAGTTACCACGTTTTCATATTGTGAATACTGTACTGTATATGAAAAGTTTTCAGTGCCAGCGTTTAAACAACATACCCGTGTCACCAGTAAAGTCTGAATCTTTGGCGTTTTTGCTAAATATAAGTTAAATACTTTTGAAATCATTGAATTATGATAATTACTGGTAGTCAAGTCTATTTTACAAGTTTTAGGAATTAATTGCTAGCAAAGGCAACAAAAGCAACTAGTATTACTAGAGCTGCAAGGCAGATTTCTGGCTATTATTAAAACTACAGGGTATGTGGTTTTATTTGGTTATTCTTTCTATCATTATAATAGTTTGCCTTTTTTATAATTAACACAAAAATTGCGCTACGAAAAATAGGTTAACTTTTTAACTGAATTTAAAATGATAGATGATAAACTACAGACCCTGAGGGAGCTATATAAGTACATATGAGTACTTTAACTGCGTACTAATGAAGGAAAAAAAAACGTTCAAAATCCTCTTAGGAAACCACCAAATAACCTGTTTAAAATGCTGCCCTTTGGGTCTAAAAGTAGTTTCAACTTTTAGTACTTCTATATATAAGAATATAGGTTGGTTGAAAGGTATTACACGCGTAAACTTGCACTATAAAAACAGCAAAATAGTGTATCATGTTGTAGTTTTACTTACATATATTCACATACAGGTACAGAGAGCCACGTATGCGCATAGCTAAAAGCAATTCAAAGATATAATAAACATGCATAGGCCTACATTGTATTTGACAAGCAATAAATAGTTATAGTCAAGTCAACCGAATGAACTTATATTTTTAAGATAAAAGATAAGTCAATGAACCTACTCTTAACATGAAAGGGATTGCCACACAAATACTTTTATTTATTTAAAATTCGTTTCTCAATTTTAAGCTTTTTATTTTAGATATGTGAAGTTTGCGGCCCATCGGCCTGGCGGTGTGAAATTGCCGGCCCAGCGGCCTGGCGGCGTTAAGTTGGTGGCCTAGTGGCATAAATTTTTAATTTGAAGTAATGTTGTAAAAAGAATAACAAGAGCTGTCACAGGAGACAGCGAAGCTCTGGACGCAGTAAAGAAGACAAAACTATGAGAGAAAAATTAATTATGAAAACTTACAGTTTAAGTTATTGTAAAAAAACACATTTGTTTACATAAATTCCTAATTAAAAGGGGGAATAATACTGGAAATAGTCATGCTAGAGTTATGAACCTTGTGTAATGATTGAAGTAGATACCTTAAAAAGTAAAGAAGTTTTTTGTTTTCTAGTGGCCTGCATGGGAGCAGTAAATTTTATTGTCTTGGAAATTTATAAAAACAATTAAAACGGTACTTAAATTATTGATACTCTTAAAACTATTCTTGATATTTAAAAGGTATATCACTTTGAGAGATTTTTTATTCTATATATCATTTTTGTGAAGTCGGTGGCCTGGCGGGCCAGCGGCCTAAAGTTTAAATGTTGTAGAAATGTTATGTAAACAATGAAATGGGATTTAATGAAGTTCTAAGGACAATTCTTGTTATTTAATTAAACGATATATAAAAAGAAAAAAAATCACTTTGAGATTTTTTTTTGATTTTTTCATTTTTGTGAAGCACAGCGGCCTAATTTTTTAAGTTGTAGAAGTGTTTTAAAAACAAAATAACGGCAGTTAATGAAGTCCTAAATACAATTCTTGTCATTCTTAGTTCTTTAAAGGATGTGTTATAGGAAAAATGACTTTGAGAAAACTTTTATTTCAGAATTTTCAGAAGTTGGCGGCCTGGCGGCCCGGCGGCTTGAAGTTTTTATATTGTAGAAGTTCGTCAAAGAAATTAAAACGACTCTTAATATAGTTTTAAAGACATATATTATCATCTAAAAGTTACATAAAAGAAAAAAATACATTCAGATTTTTTTATATTAGATTCAAACAATCGTACAACTGCATCTCTTCATATTTCTTTGTCATGAAACAAGTCAATAAAACAAGTCATAAGTTGCATGAATGTTCAGGATGCTTCAAACTTGACACAGATGTTGACTGGACAAGTGTCATTGTAACGGCATGCTCAATCATAAATTTCCTGTTACCATGGCAACGAGGGGACATCTCAAAATTGCCAAAAAACACATTTTTTCCATCAAAACTGACAACATCTCAATTGATAGAGACAGAGTCAAAGGCTTTCCAGCTTTGGTAACACGTTACCTTATGATCGATCTGATGCCATTTTTGGCCTATCATAAGTCCAAAATTTTCTTGGAACTTTACGATTGTTTGAATCTGATATCAAAATAATGAAGAACAAAGCAAACAGACGCAAAGATACATTTAATCAAACAGACAATGTGTTGATAGAAATCAAATGGTAAAACATGTGAAAAACTACAGCAATTGTGGACCAGCGAATGTAAGAAAGAAGAAGTAAAATCATTAAATATCGAGGAAAAGAAGAAAGTTTGGTTAATGGATTATGGAACCAAGTATTGTACCGATATACTTTTAACAGAAGATAAACCAAGAAACAACAACAAAAAAGCAAGAAAGAAATATTAACAATGCTGGATTTCATACATCAAACTAGATTTTCAGCAATTACCCGGTATGAATACAAATACGGTAGTGAAGAGTGAAGACCCATGATAAAAAGATATGAGCCGCGTCACGACAAAATTACATAATGGGTTTGCGACCCGCATGGATCCAGATCTGTCCAGCCTGCGCATCCGCGCAGTCTGATCAGAATCCATGCCGTTCACTTACAAACCCTATAACAAGTACAGAAACTGATAGGGAACAACATGGATCCTAATCAGACTGCGCGGATGCGCATGCTGGTCTGGATCCATGCTGGTCGCAAACCCATTATGTTGGTTTTGTCGTGACGCGGCTCATATAGACAGTTTAATACGATAATGTAAAAATCTAAGAAAGTCTTTTTTACAAAATATGAAGCGATATATAGTGGCTATTTTTAGAGAAAGGTAGGATAGTATTTAATATTCAGTTGTTAAAACAACAGCTAATAGAACAAGTACCCAAATATTGACCTTCTCGTGCGGAATTCCAGGACGAGAATGGAAAATATATAATAAAATCCACCCTACCGCCCCTTTTTCCAAAAATTTGGTTGAGTTATTTATTTTCTATTGCCTAGGTAGGCAACGGCCAGCGCGTGAAAAACGTGCATGCATGTAATCTAAGTTATAAATAGAGAAAGACGGACGGAACATAATTTTTGACTTGTACATTGATTCGTGCTCTATGGTGTCCTATAAGTATTTAAACATGCTGAATTTCTGGGACGGAATACTATGCTAGAAATTAGTACAAGGTTCGTCCTATTTAATGACCTATCGTAATTCGTTACTCCTGGTGTCTTGAGCGATTTCTTATAAAGTGTATTGAGGAAAAGCAAGCGTCTGTGGGATTCAAAAAGTGTCAACATTGTAAAATGTTATCAAGAACGAATCATGTGACTTTGCGTTTGTTTCATTTTAGATCAGTGTGTTGTTCAAGCATATCTGTTGTTAAACAAAGTAGAAGAGAATTTTATAATTTCAGTACAGTCATGCAAGATACACGACCCCCTGGTCACAGGTAAAAAAAGTTTTTATTAAACAGTTAAACTGTTAATTATATGTTCAGTAGTGACTGCATGACTCTACTGTACAGTAATCAGCTAATTATAAATGATTTGAAAATTCTAGATGACTTAGATATTAGTTGAAACTGATTTATATATCATTATGTAATAACTTTCTTTATTATCTATAAAGGAATTTTGTAAATACTTGACACATTTGTTCACAATAATCGGACGATGTGTTGTGCGCAAAAACTAGTCACCTACCTCCAAGGTCAAGGTCACACTTGGAGGTCAAATATTAGCATATACAGTCTATTAAAGGGTTTATTTTGTGTCCAGTCCATAACTTTTTCATAGATCAAAGGATTTTGAAAATACTTGGCACAAATAGTCACTATAATAAGAGGATGTGTCATGCGCAACGCCTGCATCCCTAGCTCCAAGGTCAAGGTCACAATTAGATGTCAAAAATTAACATAGTCTGTTAAAGGGGATATTTTGTGTTGGATCTTCTTCATAGTTCAAGAGATTTTGAAATAACTTGGCACAAGTAGTCAGTTCAAGGGATTTTGAAATAACTTGGCACAAATTGTCACAATAATAAGACGATATGTCAAGTTCCCTCTACAACACCTGCACCCCTACCTCCGATGTCAAGGTCACACTTAAAGGTCAAATGTTAACAGAGTCTGTTATTTGGTATATTTTGTGTCCTTTCCATTTCTTCTTCATAGTTAAAGAGATATTGAAAAATACTTGGCACAATAGTCACAATGATTAGATGATATGTCATGCGTAACATCTGTGTCCCTACCTCCAAGGTCAAGGTCACACTTAGAGGTAAAAAAATGTTCATAGTCTGTTATAGGGTATATTTTGTGTCCAGTCCAAAACTTTTTCATAGATCAAAGGATTTTAAAAATGATTTGCACAAATAATCACAATAAATAGAAGATATGTCAGGCCCTTCCTCTAAGGTCACATGTAGAGGTCAAAGATTAACATAGTCTGTTATAGGGTATATTTTGTGTTGGATCTATAACTTCTTCATAGTTCAAGGTATTTTGAAAATACATGGCACAAATAGTCACAATAATAAGACGTTGTGTCATGCACAACACCTGCAACCCTTCTTCCAAGGTCAAGGTCACACTTAGAGGTCAAAGCTTAACATGATAGATTTTTAAATTCTGTGTTTCATTTTATTTCTTTAATTAAATTATTGTTGCATTTGCAGATCTAGCATTGATTGTAATTTTGGACTGAATGCCCTGAGATCCGTACCTCAATCTTTTGAATTATTTTATGCTTCATATAAAACTGCCCGAGACGGGGGACACTGATAACTCTGTTACAAGTTCTTGTATTTCCACAATTTTTTATGGTTTTATATTATAAATATGATGCTGAAATTAAGATTTATCAATATTGTAAGTTCCAAAAAGCATTATTTATAAAGATATTACCGAATTTAACATTATAAATAAAGGGAGGTAATTAGAAATTTATTTTCTATAAAGTCTAAGTCAAATTTTTCATTAAGAAATTAATGTATATATTTCAATGATTACATATAATGTACACAAACTTTTGCAGAACATATGATATTTTACATATTCGTTGATGTTTGAAAATAGTTTTATATTAGCATAATTATATATGCATATATAAAATTTCACTTAAGTTAGTGTGGTAACAACCTCAATTACAACATACAAGATATTTAATTGTAGTCTTTATGATATTCTGTTAACATCTTGGTTCATCCTTTTTGATGCTATCAGAAACATGATTTAATGGGAGAACCATTTATGTTGGGCATGTGCCCCTAATTGGATCAGATAATAGTATCAAAAAAAAAAATATGTCTCAGGTCATTTTTAAGCAGCACTCCAGATACCTGATGATTTTCATGAAAATTTTAAAAATGTATTTAAAAGTAAAATATTGTGAAGTGAACAAAGAAAATAATGTTATTTACACATTGCAAACAGTACTTATAAGTTACAACCTATGTAAACTACCAAAAAAGAGGTCATAAAAAGGTCAAATATGCAAAAATAACCATTATTGTGTTTGTAAAGCAGTAAAAAATTTGGTGAAAAATACTGTAAAATGGTTCATTAATCACACATAACATGGGAATTATTACTTTTATCTTGAATCATTTTACTTTTCTAATAGTCTCTGTACAATTTTCTCAAGTTTTGATTTTCTTGAAATATTTTGGCACATCTCGAGACATGCAGCTTTAAGAATTCCTTCCTTATACATACACAACGTAACCCTAAAGGTACAATGTTTGATCAAAGTAGATGTATGATCTTGGAAATAGGGTTCATTTATCCATAGTTTATATTTTTTATACTCTGTTGTAGGATTTACTTTTAATTGTTATTGTAGCCAGCGCCGAATTGACCATCTCAAACTTATGAACTACTCCATGTCAGTAGATGAAGAGAAAGTTGAAGCATTAGTCCACACCTCTGGTCTACACTATAGTGACTTTGATTCTAAAAGTAAGAACTTAATAACTTTTTATTTTACTAAACAGGTATTGAATCAAAGTGCTGTTGCAATGGAATAGTTTCTTGTGAGATATCTATTAATACAGCCTCCCATTTATTAGCTCGACTATACGAAGTATATGGAGAGCTGTCCTACTCGCCCCGGCGTCGGCGTCCGGGTCCAGATTTTAGATTAAAGTTTTGGTGCAGTAAAATATTTTTCACTATAACTTTGTCATTTCTTAAGGTATCAACTTCAAACTTCAAATGTATGTTCCTTATCATCAACCACATCATATGTGACAAGGTTCATAACTCTAGCACCAATATTTTCAGATTTATCTCCCCTTGAACTTAGAATTTTCCTTAAAAAATACTATTTTTTACTGTTACTTCCTTATTTCTTAAGGGATCAACCTCATACTTCAAATATATGTACCTTATCATCATCCCCATCTTATGTGACAAGGTTCAT
Source organism: Ruditapes philippinarum (assembly GCF_026571515.1). Classification (NCBI taxonomy): domain Eukaryota; kingdom Metazoa; phylum Mollusca; class Bivalvia; order Venerida; family Veneridae; genus Ruditapes; species Ruditapes philippinarum. The sequence goes on along the minus strand of NW_026861388.1, from coordinate 128,552 downwards.
AACTCTAGCACCAATAGTTTAAGATTTATCTCCCCTTGAACTTAGAATTTTCCTCAAAAAGTACTATTTCTTACTGTTTCTTCTTTATTTCGTAAGGGATCAACCTCATACTTCAAATGTATTTACGTTATCATCATCCCCATCTTGTGTGACAAGGTTCATAACTCTAGCACCAATATTTTCAGATTTATCTCCCTTTGAACTTAGAATTTTCCATAAAAAATATTTTTTTTAACTGTTATTTATTTATTTCTAAAGGGATCAACTTCATACTTCAAATATGTTTACGTTATCATCATCCACATCTTATGTGACAAGGTTCATAACTCTAGCACCAATATTGCAAGGATTATCTCCCCATAAACTTAGAATTTTTTAACTAGAAAAATGTTATTTTTTATTATAACTTTTTTATTTTTAAAGGTATCTACCTCAAATTTCAAATACTTATTCCTTATCAACAATTACATTTTATGTGACATTGTTCATAACTCTTGATGCAATATTTACAGATTTATCTCTCTTTGAACTTAGGATTTTCTTTAAGAAATATAATAACTTATTTTCTTTTTAAGGTATCTACTTCAAACTTCAAATATATATTTCTTATCATTACACAAATGTTGTGTGACAAGGTCCATAACTCTAGCATGACTATTTCTAGAATTATTCCCCTTGATCTTGGAATTTATGTTAACAAATATTATTTTTTTACTATAACTTAATACATAATTATACATAATTGATTTTTCTTTCATAGTTTTGTCCTCCTTACTGCGTCCAGTATTTTATTAGTCGAGCTTCGCTGTCTCCTGTGACAGCTCTTGTATGTTATACATTCCATCTGGGACTGATCCAAAGTTGTTTGGCTGGGGTGCTATAGTCTGAAGTAACCACCACCCTTCCTTATTGGGGATCTCAGGTTAAGTATCTAATATTTATTTTGAAATAAATAGGGGCATTTTGAAAATATGGAAATGGAAATTGCGTTGTTTTTAAATCAGCTTTTTGTCTTATATCTTTGCATTTAAAACTTCATGTGTAGCTATGTAATGCTCAGTAAATGATCTTAAAATATTCCCATAATTGAAGTATTTTCTCTCGTTTTAAGATGGACTACCAAAACCTTGGCAGTTAATGAAGATTTTGGAATCAGCAAGGTTCTTCTCTCATCATTGGCCACTGGATGAAACTGGTCGGACATTCAGAGATTATGCCGAGGTAACTTCAGACCGTATGACATTCCTAATTACTTCAAGGATGGACATTGACTTAAATCTGTACAAACCAAGTGTTCCAAAATGTCCGCTGGATATTAAAGTTCAAGGTGGCTATGTTGGAAGCTCTTCTTTAAACTCCATAGCAACAGTTCAGACAAAATGTGGCCAGCAGTTGCTAAGCAACATCAACCAAGTAGTGAGTATAGATCGGGCAACTCGTCGACCGAAAGCATTACCAGACTGGTGGCGGGAAAAGTATGCAAAATCTGGAGAACAATTTTCATCCCTAAAGTTTGAAAAGTATGCAAAACCAGATTCGGTTGAACCTTTCACCATACAAGTAGTGCGTAGTGACCTTGACGGTAATAATCACACAAACTGGAGTTGTTATGTGCGATACGCCCTTGACGGAGCTTATCATAATGCAAAACATGGAAAACTTGATAGTCTTAAAGATATTGACAAAAGAGGTTTACAAAGCATGGAACTTTTGTTCTCTGGTGAAAGTTTTGACGATGATAAACTGCAAGTATATGCTTGGCAACAAGAAGGGGACGGTGATCAAATACGTGTACATATTGAGAAAGATGGTAATTTTATATTTCAGGCAACTTTACGTTACTTCGAACAATCTCTTTTCTGATCAAGTTCATATGATGAATTTTAGGTATATGTGTAGAGATACAACTATTCTTTCAGCATATGTGTACAAATAGTTTCAGCATATGTGTAAATATATTTTCTGGATATGTGTACAAATACTCTCAGCTTATGTGTAAATATACTTTTAACATATGTGAATAATACTAATGTTCTCAGCATATTTATGTGCATAAACACTTAAATCATAAGTGCAGAGATTATCATATTAGAAAAGTTTTCATTCAAATTCTCAAAACATTATGTATTATGTATATAAAATTACTATATTGTCATAATATATGGTGCTATGTTTCTGGTTTTGTATTTATATAACTACTTTAAATGTGTTTTCCTTACAACTACTTTTATCAGTAACTAAAGTTTTGGTTTAAACATATTAATTATAGCTTGATTGCGAAACAAGTTCATGCAACTTATATTAATCACTTTCGAGTCCGCTTCCTGGAACCAACCAGTCACGGTGTCATATGAAGAAACATGGTTGTGACCCATGATCTTTGGGTTGAAAGGCAGGCACCTTAACCATTAGGCCACCGCTTAAGTTTTCATTTATTAACCTGCACCATATAGTGTTGAGTGAGATTAACAAGAGTGATCAGTGATCACATGTGTCGTCTCATGATGGCCAATTTCATGTTGGGACAAGTTTTTTGATAGACAGACAGACAGTGCACAACTAGACTTGGTACTGATCATTCCTGTAAAGTTTGGATAAAATTGCACCAGCAGTTTATGAGGAGTAGTCCGGACAAGCTTTTGTGTATCTGGCAACACACAGAAAAAAAACCCTTTTTATCATAGGGACATAACTCTTCCCAAAAATCATTCAACCGGAAAACTCGTGCAATATGGGCAAGGACTTGAGCTACAGATCAATCCTGTAAAGTTTCATTGAAATTGCATTAGTGGTATAAGAGAAGTAGTCCGGACAAACTTTTAAAATAAAAATTATTAAAGGGCCATAACTCTGACAAAAATCATTGAACCGGAAAATGCTGACAATATGCACAACTAGACTTGGTACTGATCATTCCTGTAATGTTTGGATGAAATTGCACCAGTAGTTTATGAGGAGTAGTCCGGACAAGTTTTGTGACGGACGGACAGACAGAAGGACAGACAGACAACCGAGAAGTGATCCCTCTATGTCGCCACAACTCCGTAGAGGCAACACAAAAAGTGTTGGAGCACCACACTAAATACCCTTTTCCGCTATATAGTATACCGGACAAGGTGCGTGAAGGATAATTTAAATGCTAAAATCTCACCATTTCACCCAACGGAATGAACTTTAAAACATCTAATTCATCTCTTCACAACGGTTTATATATGATAATGAATGAAAAATGTAAGAATCGGTGAAAAAATAGATATTTTTCTACTTTGTTACCATGATTTCTGCAAGCCTCAATAGGTACTGCTCCAACATTGTAGTGAGTTTAATCCTATAATGTTTGTGTAATGGACTTGACCCATTTTGAACTTAAAACTGTTTAAGATTAATTTACAGATTTAAAGATTTTAAGACAGAAAATACAAAAAAATTTTTAATGTACCTTTTGTTAGGTTCATAAAAGTCAACATATAAGGAAGCCAGTTCTAACCAATGAATGTTGTCAAAAAAATTGTAAAGGAATAATTTGTTGGCTTGAACCCAGAACCAAGGCCAGTTTGGTGTCATGAATGGAAATATCTTATATCTTCAGCTAAGAAACTTTACACCATTAGTGTTTGTAGTCTGCAGATGAACATTATTGTAAACTTGGTTTATAAATTATGTTAAGTGTTTTGAATTTCAGAAGAAAAAAATACCTGAATATTACCTTTACTTCTAGTACATTGTAAACACATCTATTAGTTATTAAATTATTCATTTTTTCATGAACAAATTCAAAAGGGGGTTATTTTGGTTGGGTTTTAAGTCACATTAAATCAAGGTCATATGCTGACTTTCTAGCTTTACTGGTACTGGTTTTTACCTATGAATCAAAACCTAATACCTTCATGCATTATTTCAGGCTTTCAAGCCAATTTAACACGATCGATTGTGGTCATATCTTAACAGTCAGCACACCTAACCAGCTTTTCTCGATTACTTATCAGTGATTACCAATTTTTCTGCAAGTGACAAGATACTAAACAAACATGGTGTCTGAATCAGTGGTATGAAACAAATGACCATTAGACTTGATGTCAGAGATAAATTCTCACAGAGTTTCACCTTGCCCATGGATCGAACCAGCCACCCATTGATAACAATTTTTGATGCTCATATACAATAACCCATACCACCTTGGGTATCTAAACCATACTTTTTTGTCCTTCATCCTTGACAAAAGCATTCATTGTCATGGAAACTTTCAAAATAAGTACAGACAGTGAGACTGAATCGTGATCATCATGGACGGCACTGTTCTCATGGGTGATATTTTTTGGTGCAACCAGCAGGCTTAAGATAAATACAAAATAAACACCATGTCTGTTATTGCACTTATTTATTTTCAATACATTTTGAAGGAAATAATGCAAATCACTTATTAACAAAGACAAATTTTCTATATTGCTAAAAAAAATGAATTATAATTCAATAATATCTCTTGAACACAAAACTTTGAAAAATATCATCTCAATTTTTTTAACACAAAACTTTGAAAAAATTTTTTAACAAATACAAAGTTTTCTATATTGCTAAAAAAAATTCATGATTCAACAATATCTCTTTAACACAAAAATTTGAGAAATTACATCTCAATCTGACTTAACAATACTGGTATTTAAATATATGTTAAAACAGGCATAATTTTGACATAGAATTTCTTCAGAAATAAATGCTTCCAAACTCTAAATAGTAAATACCCAACTATTTTGAGTGTTCAATGTTGCAATGAAATCTACTGTTGAGTGTATTCATTTCAAGTTAGTAAAATATAAGATCCTAACACTTAACAAACAACCTGAAATACATATGTATAATTAATGCATATGAAAAGTTACAATAAAACATGATTAAAATGTTAAAAAAAAGACTAAATTCATTTATAAAATGCCCCATTTTTTGAAAACATGTCTTTCCCTGTAATATCTAAAATAAGGAATCTACATGCATTATATAATAAAATAGCGTACCTATTTAAATGATATTTTAAAGAATAACTAAAATAAACACTTGAAATATTCACATTTTCACCTTATTTTTCACCCTTACTCTGCTGGAATGGAAAGTGATTTAATCTGCCCTTGTCACCAGTATAGAGCCAGGTCTGCCTGCACATCCGTGCTGACAGACCAGGCTCTCTACTGTTGACTGACAAACTTCAAATTTTTATCATGATGTCCCCAAAAATGATAATGGACAGTTCCAAAATGGAAACTGGACAAGTTCATTGAAGAAATTAAGCATAATAAAGGTTAACTTTTTAAGTTGCTGAGAAAATAGACCTCATATTACTCTATCATAGGAGAATAAAATTCATTCATTTTTTTTTTTAAATCAATGATTTTTCTGTTTTTAAAATGAAGTATTTCAAGTATAAAACTAGAACTCTGCGAGGCAGACGTATCGCCTTGTGAACAATATAGTTTAGGAGAAATGGCCAGGACAAAAATGAAATATGAAAATTAACAAAGGGCAATAACTCAAAAAATAAGAAGTGCAGAGCAGCAGTTTCTGTGCACTGACTTTTTATCAATAAGATCTATCATGCTATGAAGTTTCAAGTCCATAGCTTTTACAATTTATGAGAAATAGCTTTGACAAAAATAAAGTATGAAAATTTATAATGTGTAATAACTCAAAAATAAGAAGTGCAGAGTACCGGTTCTTGTACACTGCACTTTTTCCATCCTATGAAGTTTAAAGACCATAGCTTTTATACTTTAGGAGAAATGGCCTGGACAAAAATAAAGTATGAAAGTTAACAAAGGGCAATAACTCAAAAAATAAATGCAGAGTACAGGTTCTTGTGCACTGCACTTCTTCTTAATGAGATCTATCATCCTATGAAGTTTCAAGTCCATAGCTTTTATACTTTAGGAGAAATGGCCCGACAAAAATAAAGTATGAAAATTAACAAAGGGCAATAACTCAAAAAATAAGAAATGCAGAGTACTGGTTCCTGTGCACTGCACTTCTTCTTAATGAAATCTATCATCGTATGAAGTTTCAAGTCCATAGCTTTTGATGCATAAGGAGAAATGGCCTAGACAAAAACGAAGTATGAAAATTAACAAAGGGCAATAACTCAAAAAATAAGAAGCGCAGAGTACCGGTTCTTGTGCACTGCAATTTAGGTCATTATAAGAAGCATGCATACCAAGTTTGAAGTCAATCCGACTTATAATGACTGACTTATGCTCCGGACAAGCTTAAGGGGACGCCAGCGCCGACAACGACGCCGCCGCAGACAAAAGTAACCCCTATATGTCGTCTGGCGACACAAAAACCCATCCAATACTACCATCCTAAAATAGTCAAAACATGAAAGACAGCATATGGAAACATACTTTACCTTGACATTAAACTATCTTTGAAAACAACTTTCTATCTCTTAACACAATCGCACAAGTGCATTTCTTTCAACATCATATCTCCCTCCACTATCATACAGTCTTTCTAATACAATGAAACAAGACATTCTAATTTAAACAATCATATCCCCAAACTTCGCAACCATTGGCAAAACAAACCTCTGACATGTAAAACATCTATAACAAACAGACACATCCAGATCTGTTACTCTTTGGCTTTAATTCCTTCTAATATGAAGTTTGGAATGAAAAAAAATGTTTTAAAAAAATGACACGAAAATATTAGACAGACACATGCTCCTTTTTTTCACTAGATTATGTTAGCACCATCTGTCAGCATTACTTGGTTTTTATGAGATAGTTTGTCATTTCATCTGTGAGGTTTTATATTTGATGAAGCGTATGAGGTTTGTACGAGCTGTTGAGATGACCGGGTAATGTTCTCCTAGAGACTTCCTGTTCTGTTGAACCTATAGTTACAAAGAAAAATGTATACATTAAATGTAATGTATATCTTTAATGTAGTAAAATGTATTTATTAAATGTAATTACATGTTAAATGAATATGTTTTGAGTAATTATATGTTAATGTTTTTGTTTAATGTAATTTTATGTTTAACGTTTTGTTTTTAGATTTCCTTTGGTTTTTTTATGGTCTTATGGCAACTTTCCTGCTTTACTTATTGAAATATAGATAGCAGACCGGTAGGATGGATGTATCAAGGGGTTTCCTAATTGTTTATGTAATCTATTGTCAGCAAATTTGATTTTCCACCTTAATTCTTTTGATTTGACGATTCTATGAAACAATTTATCTGAAAATAACATACAGTCGAGCCTGCCTAAGCGACCCCCTGATTTAAACGACTCCCTGTCTTATCCGACCTTGTTTCAGTACTCCCAACGTATTTTCCTATATAAATGGTCTGAATTAAACGACTCCCTGTCATATGTGACAACCGACCCTAATTGTCTGGTCCCAATGCAATGTTTTGTCTGATTTAAACGACTTTCACACCTTTTAATTGTCCGTTGATCAGATAAAGAATACCTATTCTAACACCCACAGGGCCAAAATAATTAAGTCCAATTATAATCCAGCACTGTAGCAAACAAAGTCTACACACCTCTATCTCAATTACACAGTTAGCATGTAGATACATGCAGGTACCAAGTGACGTAGCGTCTGTTCATGGGAAGCTTATGCAATCGATGTGTGTTATGTATAATGGCCTGAGTAAACTGGGTTAAGACTTGTGTTAGATTTTTTTATTTAATTATAGAGTGCCCACGGAAGATTTTTTAGGCAGCATTTTTTTTAATTTACCTTTCTATGGCTGCATAATTAATACGGAAAAAATATTGATACCAAACCAGAAAAAGCTTTGGATGTGGATATGTTTACAGTAAAGATCCTGTAACACAATGTTTTCACGGTTTTATTACATAAATATGATGCTCAAATTAACATTTGTCAATATTGTAAGTTCAAATAAGCATAATTTAGAAAGATATCACCCATGTAAATAAAGGCCATTAAAGGGAGGTAATTAGAACTTTATTTTCTGTAAATTCTAAGTCAAATTTTCCAATAAGAAATCAATGCATGTAATTTATTGATTAAATGTAATGTGCACAAATATTTGCAGTAAACATTTTACATATTCTTTGATGTTTGAAAATTGTTTTATTTGCATAATTATATCCATATATATTTTTTTTGCAAGAACGTAACAGTAACAATATCAATAACAAAACATACAGGATCTTTAAGTCACATTGGTCTATAGACAGTTAGATGATTTTCTTTGAGACTGTATTTAGAGACTCCCTGTCATATGCGACCTTTTTCTGAATATCCCTTGGAAAGTCACATATGACAGTCTCGACTGTATTTAACCTTTAATAGTAACACTACAGGAGTGTTTAATAGAAATTTTACAGTACCTTTGATTTTAGAGCAGGTGCAATAGTCTTCAATTTATCAACAAGTCCGATCTCTTTCAGCACCGGGTCAATGTGATCTTCACCGAATACATCAAATATCGAGTCCAGAGATTCTGCCACTACCCATAGATCCGAGTCTTTACACACAACCTCTAGAAATAATACCCCAATATCCTGAAAGCATATAACATAACAATTGTCTTGGTTCTATTAGTTGAACAACATATCTTAAATTGTTCTTATTCACCTCTAAAATTACAATAACTACATGTAATAATATATCACCAAGTAAAACTTCTGAATTACAGTACCTAATAATGTATCACCAAGTAAAACTTCTGATTTACAGTACCTAATAACGTATCGCCAAGTAAAACTGAATCTATGTAAAGTTCAGACTTTGAAGCTATACAGATGGTTTACATAATTATTAAAGGTCAATGAATAAACTTTAGAGCCCTAACCATGTCTAATGAATATGATGCAGCTTGGATTTTCTTAAAACATGGAAAAATGATAAAAAGTTGTGAACTATTATGCTACAATCATTTTTAGTTTTACTGTTTTTGTTCTTTCTTTCTTTCTTTTTTATCAGATATTGTAAAATCCAATGATTGATACCAAAGTAGAGTAATATAACTTGGTATACCTTGAGCAATGGATGTGGGTTAGTATTTTGAGCCAATATGCCTCCTATAGTTGATACAATACGTAATGCATTGACCCTGACCTCGGGCCATTGACATTTTGTTGACATCTCGTACATGAACTGTAGATCTCCTGCCTGCACCTCCTGGAACTGAAATCAATTTTGGATCATCAGCTACAAGCAGCTATGTTTAAACATTTACTTTTTTTAGGTAAACACTTATGAAAAGGATGGAGAAAGAAGGCTGTTAAGTGATATCATAAAACTTATTAAACATACGGTACTGCAAAAACAGTATTATTTATTCGTGGGGAACTAATTTTCATGGTTTTTATGGATAGGTCAATCCACAAATTTAACATCCAACAAAATTCATTTTGTCTGCTGTATTTTATTTCATTTTACGCCTTTTCCCAACAGTATTTCAGTCATATAGGCTCGTCTGCTGTAAGATTAATTTGCATCACATTATTTACATTTTACCTTTTGGAAAATAAGCAGTCCACAAATTTAAGAACCCAAAAAAATTTTCTTTGTGACAAAACCACAAAATTTCATGCCCAAGATATCTAGTGAATGCACAGTACCTTGGAGGGGTCAGCCTCTGCTAATTTCTGTATCACAGCTCTTAAAGCCGCTGTCACAGCTTCTAACACCTCTTCTTCTTCCATACCTGAAACACAATATCATATTACTGAAAAACTAGAAATGTGTGTTGTTAGTTACACATGAGTGCACAACTACCCAGTTATTATAAAACCAACCTTTTACAGGGACTCAATTCTTTGTCTCAGTGGTTTGAACTGTTGTCTTCATTTGCATGTAAGATTGTTGTCACCGTTTTAACATGCAAGGTGAATGTGACCTAGACTATTGAGTCTAGAAGTTTGAGGGCCTACAGCTCATGGGTTGTCCAGTTATTGGTTGGAAGCTGTTTTCATATAAAAGGTAAATGTGACCATGACCTTTGACTACAAAATGAATAGAGGTCATCTACTTTCCAAAGACAAATGAACCTGTGAAGTTTCAGGGCGAAGGTGTGTCAAGTAATGGGTCAGAAACTGTTTTGATATAGTCAATGTGAACTTGACCACATTGACCTTTAAGCTTAGTGACCCGAAAAACAAAGGGTTCATCCACAGGTCATGACCAATCGCCATACCAAGTTTGAAATTCCTAGGCCAAGGCGTTCGAAAGTTATTGATCTGAAACGTTTTAGTCTTTGAACGAACGGACTGACCGACACACCGAGTTAACATTATGATACTTATTAGGCTACAGGGACAATGGGTAACAGTACTTTGTCTTTTATGTCATTAGTTCCTTAAGCTTTCCTGCAGCTATTTTCCTTTATGTAAGTAAAAAGAACAATAGAGAGAACAATGTGGTAACCACTTAAGTACTGTCTTGTTAGAACGTCTGACCAACCAATGTACAAAGCAATACATGTATATCCCCACTTTTTTGAAGGGGGCCATAAATATGTAGGGTTGGAACAATACGGCTAAGCCTGAAATGCCATACCTGATAAAAATTGTATTCAAAAGTGATTAGAAAACACTGTACCACAGTATGTATCAAGAGAGTCTGAAGTGCGAGTATACTGTTGCACCATTTCTAAATTTTGAAAAGTTTTAACCTGATTATAAGAAATAACTCAAACATCAAATAACTAAAACCAAGGGAGACAAATCATCTACTTACTTTTCTGAGATGTAGAAAGCTGCAGGAGGCCCTGCCATACTGTATACAATTTCTGACTCCCTCCAAGGGCCTCTGTATCTAAGGAGCTAACTAAATTGTTTAAACATAGTAGTGCATGGGTCTGTTTACTCTGAAATCTAGGGGAAAAAAACAAATTTATTATACAACTTCAATAAAGTAAATTTTGGATTTCAAAAAATTGGTTAATGAAAAATCAGAATAACTTTATCTCTTTAAAACTGGCCAAAATAATTTTAAGAAAAAATGAAAATGATTATATAAAATAAATAAGTTTTTTTTTCAATTATTTAATATTTAATACTGTATGATTAGTATAAGATATATACGACTAAAAGTCTTTTTCTAGCCTATGCAAGTGCCCTTTGTGCACTATTTCATTCACAAGCAGGTAAATAAGTAGTACCATCAACCCTATTTTAGACTGCTAGACAGTTTTCAAACATAGAATGTTTCTAACATGATTTAAGTCAATGGTAATAGGTAGATAATAAAGCTTCCTGCATGGCCTTAAATAAAATATCCATCTACCCTATTTACTCACCTATTTGAAGGATCACTTTTAAGACAGGGTCCTAATTTTTCCTAAATAAAAAAAAACGTTTTTTTTTCCAAAAACGAAAGATTTTGTCAAGACCTTCTTGAACGAGGGTTGTTCGGGAAGTTCTGGGAATTTTGTCATATCTCCTATATTTTTTGTTTCTAAGACGTAATATTTTGCACATACTAAGATTAGCACATCATGGAACTATTCCCAAAAATTGAATAGAATCAGACAACAATAGCCGGAAATAGCAGTAACCATAGCAACACTATAACGCCGCACCGGAGCAGTCCGACTCTAAAGAAAGGTAAAACACGCTACACTAATAATATTTCGTAATTTTGATAACGTAAAAAATGCGCGAAAACGCTGGTCAGCAGCGGAACGTCATGACGTCATTTCCTGAAAATATCATAACGTTATTTAAATTCTCAACGGATCAACATTGTTTAAAAGTTGTTGCCCAGAGCCACTGAGTAAACAACATGACGTCGATAGGTGACGTTGAATTGCGAAGCATCGTGAAATTTTGTGTTGCGCTGGAAAAGACTTCCACAGAAACAATGAAAATGATCAATTCTACAGGAAAATACAAGAAATGCAGTCCAGCTACAGTGTATAGATGGCATGCTCGTTTTAAAGAAGGAAGAAACCCTCCATACAGCCCGGACATCGCTCCGATGGACTTCCGTGTGTTCCCGGAGCTCAAATCACAGCTGCGTGGAAAACGCTTTGACTCAGCTGACGATTTTGTTAAGCATACGCAAGCTATAGTCTCGTCCTTTACTGATAGCTGGTACGTGGAAACATACAATAAGTGGATCAGCCAACACAGGAAATGCATCGAAATTGCAGGTGACTACGTTCAAAAGGTGCGACGATCGATGGACTTTAACGTCGCATAACGTTGCAAATGATGTCGGCGTGCTCCGGGTGTTTGTTATATGGTTATTTACTATTTTTATTATGTTTTAGTTTCTGTGTGTATGATGATGACATTTTCAGATACTGTACAGTATATATTGAAATAAATGCGTATACATTTATATTTACGCTAACCCGACTAACTAACGTGTGCTATAAAACAATTCTCAGAACTTCCCGAACAACCCTCGTATATTATCTATATATGGTCATGGCCTAAATTAAATTGGGACAAATGTTTTATCATCATACAGAAAACTTACAGCTTACCTTTCAAGAAGAATTTTATTCTCTTGTAAAATATTTAACTGTTCAGCTGACAATGGCTGGGCTGATTCTAACACCTGAAATATTAATATATGCATTTCAGCAGAAGGTAAAATCTAAATAAGAGCCCCACAGACAGAGGCATGGCATTTTATGACAAAACTCAAATAAAAATATCAGTTGACTTTGAAGAAATACTTCAAAAAGAAAAGGTGACAATCATTTTAGATGAACAAAATTAGGTGCAAATCTAAGTTGGTTATCAAATATATGCTAAAGAAGGACCTATAGACAGACAGGCAGGGAGCAAATGCATTGCTTATATGTTAAGCACTGTCGACCGTGGTGGCATAGTCAAGTGGTTTATGTGTCAGACTAGAAATCTAACTATCACTAGCAAACTAACTGTTGTTTCCTTTAACAAGGAAATTTTACACAGATTGCTCAGTATTGGTTGGTTCCAGGAATTGATTTAAGACCTTATGGTTTCTTACACAATTGAACTAAAATGAATTACTAATAAAGTACTGTTCGGTACATATTTTTTCTATAAATCTTGTATTTCCAAGTGAAATAAAAGTTCATGTTACAGTCATGTTATTCAAATCATATAATAGAAATGTGTTCGTATTTTCATTTTACACCGATACATGGCAATGTAAAAATTCTCACTTTCTCAACAATTCCACAGCTAACATATGCTGAGTGTAGTTCCGTAGATACACAAAGTGGTGTAAATGAACTATTACTCTCTGCTACATCCTCCTCCATTGGTGCTTCAGCACTTTCTTCAGCACTGGACTCGCTGCTATTTAAATCTTCCCATTCATCATCTAATAAAGAAAAAGATTTTCAACAATTTCATATGAAAACCATATAAATTTACAAACAAGGCTTTTTCCATCAGGGGCCATTTAAGGGCGGCTTCTACATAAGGAAAATTCTTTAAAATCATGCAGTTTTCCTCTTAAATTCATTTTACACGAAGTTTTCCCTTTTCATTTGCAAAAGTATTGTGTAGTAAACACCTAAATTTAAGGAGCTACCCCACTCATGAGAATACAGTTTTTGAAGCTCACTCAATGAAATAAAATTTCATCTTACATAAAAACAAAAATGTATCCTCCATACCTAAAATAATACAAACTATCCCTTTATGCAAACTGCATAGAAGGAGGAGGCTATTTAGACATTCTCTTTGTTATGAGACACCAATACAACCAAACCTTACCTTACCAAGTCTTGACTCAAGGGGCACTACAATATAATCCCCTCTGTCAGCAAATACCCCCATATGATGTACTTTTACCCAATGTCATTAAGTTAAATACTTTTGTCATACATGTCTTACAGAGAAACTAACAAAATCTAGAAAACAAATGTATGTTAAATCCATTTTCAAATAGTTTCAAATGCACTGATCTTTGAATATTCAAATAAATGAGTAATTAGGATCACGTGAAGGTAACATACCATCAGTGCAACATAAATTGGCTACAACCTCTAATGCCACCTTCTGTGCCTTCAGAAAATTCTTAATATCACATAATGTCTTCTCCTCAGCAGATGTCACCTGTTAAATAAATGTGTGTTTAACTAAAACATAAAAACAAGAGCCCGGTTTGAGCCGGGTGATGCTCCCCGAAAAGGTTTTGGACACAGGAAAGTACACCTCATGAAGTTTTAGAGTTATGTCCCTGGAAAAAGTTTAAAGTCCAAAATTAGGCAAGGCAGAGTTACTGTTCTTTGAACTGCACTTCTAATCAATGTGATCTATCAACCTACCAAGTTTCTTGTTGATATCTTTTATGATTTCCGAGTTATGTCCCGGACAACTTCAAAAAGTAAAAGGGCAATAACTCCAGAATTAGGCAAGGCAGAGTTATGATTCTTGTGCACTGCACATCTACCCATTGAGATATATCTACCTACAAAGTTTCATGTTGATATCTCTTATAGTTTTAGAGTTATGCCCCGGACAAGATTTTTTTTCTATAAGGGGAGATAATTCAAAAATGAGGCTTAACAGAGTTATGGTTCTTTTGCACTGCACCTCTACTCAATGAGATCTATCTACCTACAATGTTTCATCTTGATATCTCTTATAGTTTTAGAGTTATGTTCCGGACAAAGTTCAAAGTGTTAAAATTAACAAAGGGCAATAACTCCAAAATTAGGACAAAAAGAGTCATTGTTCTTATGCACTGCACATCTACCCATTGAGATCTCTTCACCTGCAAAGTTTCATGTTGATATCTCTTATAGTTTTAGAGTTATGCCCTGGACAAGATTTTTCTATAAGGGGAGATAATTAAAAAAACGGGCAAAATAGAGTTATGGTTCTTTGACACTGCACTCCCCTCAATGCCCTCTACCAGTGTATGAAGTTTCAACAAATTATCTCCATGGGTTTTCAAGTTATGCTCCGGACAAGACAACGGACGGACAGACGGACGGATAGACAAGGCGCCGACTATATGCTCCCCCGAAATTTTTCGGGGAGCATAAAAACCTAATTATGTACACAAAATGGTATTCAAATAAATATTTTTTTAGAGGTTGGTACCTGCCTGTCATTTAATTGCAGAGCATAATAATTTTGAGGAAATTTGTAAGGATATACAGATAAAATAGAGTTATTATAGCAGTATGTTGATCTAGGACTTGCATTTGACTAGGGTAGATTTTTCTAGGAGACGCAGTAATGTCGAGTATGATCCATTCTACAATGCAGTATACTTCATGAGAGTCAAATACAAGTTATAGATCAAGTGCTCCTGTTATAACCCTTTCACTATATACACCTTGTCGAATTTAAAAAAATTAACTAAATATTTACAACCGTAACATATTTGGCATAATGCAAGCCATGTCATTCTGTGTGTCACAATCGAGTATGATACAGGATTTTTTTCCTGTCAGGTAGTATTTGTGCATGTGATAATGCATTAGATGCAGAAAAATATGTACAGATATTTGATATAAGCAAATCCGTATAATCAGAGCACAAATATACAACATATCAAAAATATAACATATTAATTCAGGATGATCAACTTACATAATTTTCTTTTTCACTGTCCTCTGGAGTGTCACCTTCCCCCTCGGGACTGATATCACTGCCCTCAGTGGAAGCCTGCATGTCCGACACCTCTGAATCTACAGGGATCAACATGGCTGGCACATTGACGCCTAGTACTTCAGACATTGTGGTAACTATGGGAACGACGAGGTCACCGCGAGCAGATGATAGTTGACTTCCCTCCAGATTAACAAGAACACCTAGTTTAATGACAATATAATACATGTATCAATGTAATGGATTTCAGAGACAAAACATGTATCTATAGAATTAACAGAAATAATTTTGCTGACTGGGATTTTTTTTTTTTTGAATTAGAAATACTACTTCATCATATAAAAGATCTATTTCCTAAGACTGAACAATTTATTGAAACTTTTAATATGCTTAACACAATAAAGCTTCTTCACTTACACCCTCCTGACATATTAAATAGTTTTCAGCACTTTCATTTAAATATTCAAGTCATACTATCTTGTCAGATTCTTGTTTGTTTTCGCTTTTTTAATGCCAATTTCAACACACTCTTTTTGTCATCTCAGGCAATCAGCCCACCTAAACAGCTTTTCTAGATAATTAACCAGTAATTACCAATTTCTCCGCAAGTGACAGACTGCTTATCCGACATGATTTCTGAATCAGTGGTGAGATACAAATGACCATTTGACTCAATATTTGAGATCTATGTATTTTTTGAGGATCAAACAAGCAACCCCTGGATATAAAATCTAATGCTCTCCCTATTGAGCTAAGCAGACGTAATGTATGTTGACTTGTATACATAGTCAACAAGAGCTCCTCAACAGACATTGCATATAAAGAGTGAACAAGAGCCATGTCAACATGGCCATCCCCCGCCGAATGTGTTTGCTCATTGGAAGAATGTATATGTAGTAGAGCAGCATAACTCCATTTTAAGAGGTCTTTTGGTAATGAAAACTGATGGCTATAGTGATTACAGATTTGAAACCTATGTGAATACTGATGGCTGAAAATAACAAAGGGCAATAACTGAAAAATAATGCAGAGTAGGTTATCATTTTTGTGTGCTGCATTCCTCCTCAGTAAAATCTATCCACCTATGAAGTTTCAAGTTGATACCTCAAATACTTTTTGAGAAAAAAATTGAATTGAAAAATTAAGTATGAAAAATAACAAAGGGCAATAACTCAAAAATTATAAAAGGTAGAGTTATCATTCTTGTGCAGTGCACACCTCCTGAGTGAGATCTATGCACCTATGAAGTTTCATTTTGATATCTCAAAGGCTTTTTGATTTATGCTCTGGACAAAAATTAATTTTGAAAAATAACAAAGGGCAATAACTCAAAAATAATGCAGGGTAGAGTTATCATTCTTAAGCACTGCACTCCTCCTCAATGAGATCCATCCACCTTTGAAGTTTCAAGTTGATACCTCAAATACTTTTTGAGATAAGCTCTGGACAAAATAGCATGAAAAAAAAAACAAAGGGCAATAACTCAAAAATTGTATAGGAAAGAGTTATCATTCTTGCGCACAACATTCCTCCTCAATAAGATCTATCCACCTATGACATTTCATGTTGATATCTCAAACACTTTTTGAGTTATGCTCCACTCAGGTGAAAAATTAGGTATGAAAAATAACAAAGGGCAATAACTCAAAAATTATGAAAGGTAGAGTTATCTTTCTTGTGCACTGCACACCTCCTGAGTGAGATCTATGCACCTATGAAGTTTCATGTTAATATCTCATAGGCTTTTGGAGTTATGCTCTGGACAAAAATCAATTTTGAAAAATAACAAAGGGCAATAACTCAAAAATCATGCAAGGTAGAGTTATCATTCTTGTGCACTGCACTCCTCCTCAATGAGGTCTATCCACCTATGAAGTTTCAAGTTGATAACTCAAATACTTTTAGAGATATGCTCCGGACAAAAATGTCGGACGGAAGGTCGGACAGACGGACGGAGACTATTTCTATATCCTCCGCCGAAAATTTTTGGCGGGGGATAATAAAAAAAAGTAACAAGGGTTGTCAGGAACCTTTTCAAACACCCCATGTGTATTGTTTGCTATTATTTCACCTGATGACAGTGTTTTTATAAGCATCCTGATAGAGGTGTCTGTTGAATGTGACATCAGCTTCTGGACACAGTCTACCAAATCTCGTCTACACAAAGCACTGTTATCTTCTGTTACTGTATATAAGAACTCAACTGAAAATAAAAGCAGCATGCCTTGAGATTCATGCTAATTTTCATGAAAATTTTAAACATGCATTAAAAACTTTAAAAGTAAACAAAGAAAGTAATTTACACATTGCAAATTGCACTTCCAATACATGTAAATTACCATATAAGGTCAAACTAGAAATGTGTCCATAGGACACGGGTGCCCCCACACTCCACCAATTTGTTAATCTTATGTCTCTAGGTAAAAAAATTTTTTGGCTACATGTGCCCAAGTTGAAAACTAAAAATCTTTTATGAAGTAAAGGGCAAATACTACAAATATTGAATAAACCCACAAGAAAACCCCAAGGTGCATAGGTACACATAAAAATATTCACACGAAAATACCCAGGTGCACAACTACACATGCTGAGCAACATTCTTGAAAGGTTTTATGACTCTAGGTCAAATACTTTTTTAGTTATGTGCGACACAAGTTGAAAATTGGAAATTTTTACTAAGTCAAGGGCAATAACTCTAAAAATACTAAAAATATCCACACGAAAATACACAGGTGCACAACTAAGGTTTCATGACTCTAGGTCAAATATTTTTTGAGTTATGTGCAACACAAGTTGAAAATTGGAAATTAAACTAAAGATACATATATATTTAGTATACTTACTTATATTATATTTAGTTTGCTAAATATATGTCTTGATCTCATTTTTTTTTTTGAGGGGGGTTGGGGGGCAGTGACCAATCAACATGCCTAACACCTGTGGTCACACCAACATATTCATCATCTGATATATCACAATATCAAACACATGTTTTGCCTATCAAGACAAATGGATTATCAATAAAGTCTAGTACATGTATACATACCAACAGCAAGCTTGAGCTCCTCGGTGCTACATTCAGAGTCCAGTATTACACAAACTACCGGAATCAGGTCTCCATTACTAAATGTTGTCACAGCTTGACTACTGTTTTCACTAAGATATAAAACAAAATCAATAAACTAGAATTAAGGTGAATAGAAAAAACTAGAATTAAGGTGAATAGAAAAATAAGTGTCATAATTTTGTCAAAACTTACTACCATACTAAATGACACAAGCATTCTTTGTGTACCAAAATATTCCATCAAAATATTTTTTAATGCGAGTTTTAACGAAACACATTCTGACTTTTAAAAAACAAAATCTTCAAATTATTATTACATGTATCTAGGGAAAAAAACGTTCTTTAACACATCATCTAAATTGCAACTGTTTTGAAAAAAAAATGAAATAAACTGTCTTTTTAATCTAAGTCAAAATAAAAATATTTCCGAGAGCTAGCAAAAACAATGTGTTCTACACATTCATTGAGATGACAGTTGAGATTTTTTTTTTTACAGACACAAAATTTTGATGAAAAATCATACCATAGATTCTGCAGTAGATAGAATGCATGAGCGTATGTTTCACAAATCATCGTTTTCCTCCTCTGTGACTCCTTCTCCGAAAATTGGTCACCACTCCCAAACTAAAAGTGTAAATATGCATACCTTCATTTTATTATATAATCTATAACCTCTACAGTGTTCTTCAATGATTCTTACGAAAATGTAAAACAGTGGTAGTCTAAAGGTAGAGTTTAGTTAATTTTAAATTTTCAGGACTATATATATGTTCTTGTATTGTAACTGATTCTTTCTTCTTTCCTTTTTTTCTGGTTAGGAATTTTGTCGCATCAACACAGTATAAGTCATATGGCATCATTCAAGCTATATTGGTGAAGGAATACCACAGGTGTCCTTCCATGCAATATTTCAGGCAAAAACAGGCACCTGAGTAGAACCACCAACAATTCATTAGCTAGCTGGATAGCTTCCTCGCATGAAGAATCAAAACTCCTTGTTGGGATTCAAAACCCACAGTAGTGAAGGGCAAGTTGTTTGAGGTAAGCAACCTTATCCACTCAGCCATGAAAACCCCATAACTGATTTAATTTCAAAAATGTTTCAATGACCAAAAATCACAGCTTTTCCAATGTCCAAGGATACCTACAGGCTTTTATTTGGCTAAAACATTTCAGCCTACAAGCTTGCTGGACAGATTCATCACATAACAGAATCCAAAGTCATCAGTGGGATTTACACCCACAGCAGTAAGGGGCAAGTGATCTTAAAGTCTCTAGGCCACCAAGACCCAAAATGTATTTATAATACAGTATGAAATACTAACTTGCTGTACAAGTGCTAGTACTGGTGTTAACACATCTTTAGCTACCATCTCCTCACATGTTGACACACCACCATCCACACTCAAGTTCCTGTTAAAACACAAAGAAGATTATTTGATTTTTGGGTTTTAACACCCATTTTTAAACACGTTTTTGATGATATTTTGGCAGTCAATCCACCTAATCAGTTTTCCTGGGTAACTAACCAGTAATTACCAATTTCTTTGCAAGTGACTGACTACTAATCCCAAATGATTTCTTAATTAGCACTGAGAGACAAATGATGATTTAAATCAATGTCCGAGAGCAACTGTCACAGAAAAAAAAATTAACCATACATGATTAAGTTTATAAAATCATCCAGAAATATATGTAGTGTGACACTGTCAACAATCTACTTACTTCCAACAATTATACAAATTATCATAGAGAGATGTTGCTATGCAGTTTTCGAATACAGATGTGTTATGATTCTCAATACACACCTTTATCACATTGAATGTACTGCAAGAGTTATTACAACTCTATCAAACCCAGGGTTTTTATTTTTATATGCGGCAACAGATGTGCCAATGAAACTGATTTGTCAAAGGGTCAATAGTGATATTTTAACTTACAGGCTGAAAATACAACCGATTTTAACAGCATTTCAACCGATGATATAGATCCCCAATCTGTTAATAATGAAAACCCTGCATAACTTACCTAAGAGCACCAAGAGCTCTATGACGGATGTCCCAGTTGTGATCTAATACAAGTGGTGCTAGTATCTTGATGACATTTAGTTTCAGAAGAGCCGACAAGGTACCAGGGTGAGACACCAACCCGGCAATAGTTGTACATGCACATTCTCTATTCTCTTCATTAGGACTTTGCAACTGAAATGAAATAATAATTAAAATTAATATTGAACAATTTTAGATGAAAATCTGTAGTCAGTCATTCATCAGACATTGTGTATTAAGGCTGTGTATTGCCAGCCAGTTGGTGATCCAATCCATGCTTTAGACCTGGCAACTCACAAATTGTACAACATTAAATCATGTAACTGTTCTTATACTTCTTCTCTAATCTTGACTTCCAAAACTTTATAAGCCATTTTTTAAACATTTTTCCTTTCATCTAATGCGGTTCACGACTTCACATCATGTCAAAGTATATAACAATGTAAATGTTGATGCTGCACATCAAAGACGCCGCCAAATGATGTGAACAGTCAATCAGCATTAAAAATGTTCTCTATTACAGTTGAATATCCGAAGCACAAATCAATTTTTTCTCCATGTTCTTTGTATGTGCTCGTTGTTTAATAATATGCATATTGCATATTTTTGTGAAAAAGTAGAACCTAATGCATAAATTCACAAAGTAATGCCATGTCTGAAGTTCTAAAATGTTATTCTGTTGCGACAAAGATTGAAACGTCTGGTCTAAGCAAAATAAATTGGATAACAAGTAAAACTGAAATGATTGGTATACTTAAAATGAATTGAAGACAATATGTGCCGAGAATATATCCATTGAAATATTGGTACGAATTGCATAATGTTCGAATGATTTTTGAGGACAAACTGTTCTGCAGTGATCTCCCCTTACTGGCCGTAGCGTAACGAGTTTACGGTTGCGGAAGAACCACCTCTCTGATAATGGGCGTGGTTTAGGCTTTGTGACTTGTAATTTAATGATTCAACAAGTGATATTGATCAAAGTTGTCCTGGTTCCCTTCTGTCCCGTCAACGAAGACTAAATGTTTTCATACGGAGCATCATTTTAACTTTTTGCGACAATTTAAAGCAGAACGCCTCCAGATTCATGCTAATTTTCATGAAAATTTGAAAATGTAATTAAAAGTATATTATTGTAAAGTTATCAAAAGAATGCAATTTACACATTATCAATGGCACTTCCAACCCGTGTAAAATACCAAAAAGAGGGTAAAATATACAAAAATAGCCCTTACTGCGTTAGTAACGCAGTAGAAATATAGTTATAAATGCTGAAAAATAGGTCATTGATCGCACATAACATGTAAACTTTTACTAGAATTTTGAATCTTTTTACTTTTCCTAAAGTCTTAATACATTTTTCTCATCTGGAGGGGTGCAGCTTTAAGGTGGAGCCGAACTTCAACAGAGGCGGAGCAAATGAAGTAAGTGACACTGCCTTAGTCGTAACCTCTTTAACGGTTAAGTTTTAGAACGATCGACTATAGACTGGCTCATTGGCACGTTATTTATTATGTAGATAAAATTAGATTTATTTATGATAAAAAGAATATGATATTCAAACATGGCATTATCATTTCAGTTTTGAATATAATTATAAAACTGCCTAAAATCTAAAAAGACTGCCCCACTCTTTTTATAAACTTAAGGTTACATGTAAATTCTGATAGATATTTACAGAAATTTCGTTGAGATCTCTGCATTATTTATTGTTTATGCGAACTTAATTATTAAATAAAAAGGAATTATGGCAAAATGAAAACTTATTTTGATATTCACCCGTTTACACATTATATACCCTTGGATGGGCATAATGTCACTTTATATTATATTATGATATCCAAGTCAACTGTGATACAGTGATCATCTGGCTATACTATCAGAGACATTAAATATATAATATCATATGGGGAAGTCAAAGCCTGGGGCCCCAAAGCTGCTCCAGGCTTTGGCTTGCCCGGCTATAGACTACATGTGTATATTTAAAAAGAAAAAAAATGAATAGAATTCTATACCTATCAGCAAAATTTTCAGTATCATTTCTTGTTGGGCGCCGTAACGCAATGATAAACGGCAGTGTATTCCCATAATAGCCAATCACTACTTTTCGATGTACAAGGTAACAATAAAAGCAGAGGAATTCTGATTGGAAACGGATATGTACTGGTCCCCAGCGCACTTCTATGGAAACATTATTAGGACAGGGAACCAGAATAAATGGAAGTAGTGTATAAAATACCGAATGGCACTTTTAAAACGGAAAATGTAAAATGAAAATGAACTATTCTTTCAACCGACTTCCGCGTTCATAGTCTTTGCCTTATTTCATATTATGTCACTGACACTATATAGCTGTCATTTTAGCTCAGACTCATTGCTGACCACAATATATACTGTGTGCAATTATAAAACCAATAAAGATCATTTACATGCAAAGAGCACCACATATTTGTACATACAAGGAGGAGCCAGCATGTGTACAGTCAACCCGTAATATAGTCCAATAGATTAGACTTTACAGGCTTGATATAGTTTTATGTTGGTCAAGCCTGACATCTAATAGTTATTGCTCATAAACGCGTAGCATTTTGAAAAATTAAAAAAATGTCTGTTGACTTGCCTTTCAAGCTTTATTTAAAAGCCTATCTTCTGTTCTTTCAATTGCATGGTCTATCATTAACAAAATCTTTCAAACAGTGTACTTATCAATTAAAAATAAAATATAAATATCAATCTATTTCGCTCATCCGCCATACTGGTTAAGTAAAGCCTTTTACAGATTGATTCCAATTTTTTGAAAGGAAAAATATATTCGAACACACTGACAGTGCATGGGCAATTATTTCGTTGAAAAAATATTCCGTTAGAAACTTCTGGACTCATTTAAACGCTTGCATTTGAATTTGCCAATCAGATTTCGCATACTGTATGGCGGCCATTTGTATATCGGCTGTACAAGGTATTTAATTAAATGAGAGGATTTAATCATGACTTTTCGGATGTGACAGTTCAATTATTTTGTTAAAAGGTATTTATTTTTTAGTTTTGTTCATAAATAGGTCAAAATTAATGTAAATACACGCTGTTTTAATTGTTTAAATGCATTAGATCTAAATCGATGTCTAATGTCAATTTTTTTGCTACATGATTTTGCAAAGATCTGTTAAGACCTAACGTAACATGGAAAATGAAAAATGTAAAATATCAGATTAATGAATGATAAATATGAAATAGGTTACGTATAGGTCTTATACGGGGAAGTCCGGCTTTGGCTTGCCAGGCTATAGACTACACATGTATATTTAAAAGAAAATCAAATAAAAAACAATTAAAAAATATATAGAATTCTATACCTATCAATGAAATTTTCAGTGTCAGTTTTAGTTGGGCGCCGCCATTTACCATGTAAATCAATGATAATAGGCGGGGTATTCCGATAACGGAACAAATCTCAACTTTTCGGGTAAATGATAATCGTCGAGAGTTCTGATTAAAAACAGAAGCGGTGCATGTATTAAAATACAGAATGACACCTTTAAAACGGAAAGAATGAAAGGAATTTGTAACGACTTCCCCGTTCATAGGCTTTGCCTAATTTCATATTAATTAGGACTACCCGTAATATAAACTAAGAGTCAGCCAGGGGACTGGACTAAAATTACCCCAATAGACTAGTGCAGATTTCAGTGCACTGTAAATTTAAAAGTTACAAAATTACAATGAAAAAAGAAAAATACACTGATATGTACAAACATCAAAAGTGTTTCAGAGTTCATCTTGAAAAATTCACACATAATAAGTCATAACTCAAAATATTCTTCAATTGTTTCTTTGTTTAAAATAACAATAAGAAGTATTTTAAAAGAGTTCAACGGTACATACTTTTTCAACAATCGTTTGAAGAGTTGAAGATTGAACGTCTCCTTGTAATTCTATCTCTGCCTCGAATTCCCCGACGCTTGGAAGCCCAGTTGGGCGAGGTTTCGGGGCAGAAAACTTCTTTTTCTTCATTTTACCCATTGCTAAAGTTTGTCAGCATGATAAGAACAACTTTGAACGGCTGACAGTACGTATCTTGAAAGATTACTTGTAGAATGCTCAGTTAAAAGTTTTAGAATGACGCATGATCCATGGGCGCAGCCATGTTTGATTTACGCTAAACTACAGACGAATAATGAAAACGTTGTCATCGTCAGAGGATTATGGATAATTTGTGTAAAGTGTGCAAAAAGAAGTCAAAATGACAACAGAGCCGAATCTTTGTATATATCATCATAACAAATTATCGAATTCACATCAATTCACACCAATTTGGTTTTCTTTTCTTTCTTTTTAAAAGATCCTGTAAATGTATCACATTTTACTATATTCTTACATGATATGTCTTTCCCCCCTCGACCAAATTTAATTTGTATATGTAATACAATGTATTGTTTATTAATACTTTACCGATATACTGATAAGCTTGCCATTCTAGATACAATTGCCAAAGTAGTACATTATGGTAAATATAATTTGGCGCATTATAGTAATGTTATCGGAAATTATAAGTCAAGTTAAAACGTCTTTTAATTTTTTCTTTCACAATCAATAATTTGAATTAGATCTCTAGAATATAAAGTTGATGTGCTCGAAACATGATCTGAGTTTGTCAGAAAAAAGGCATAAATAATAAAGGTTTCATGCAATTAAAGTCATGTTTTCATGTACATCTTAAGTTTTTCTGTGAATCAAAGCAAAAATTAAAATGTGTATTTCTCTTTGAAAATTGATATGCAATCTTAAAATTTAAATGTCACTTTATTTGAGCTAGACTTTCATAAAAGAAATACATCTCAGTGTGAAATAAGCGTTTGATTTTGCTCAAAGCAGCCCTTCATTTATGTATACATGTACTAGTAGAGATAAACAATCGATGGACAGTCGTTCCAAAAAGACAAAAGTGTTCTAAATATCAATATAGCTTCCTATATTTGTGCCGTGTGAATAAACTTGGTCTACACTTTTTTCCAGGAAAATTAAAATCATCTAATTTGTCAACCTTTAATTTCTATCAATTTCATGAACGTGTGTAAGTACATGTATACAACCCCACCCACGCCTCCCCTCAAACCCACTGCCCAGAATTTGGTCTAAAAATAAGTTATCTTTAAAACAGTTGAGTACATGTGTCATTTTTACTTAAAGTTATTTTGAAAGCTATTTCTAAGTTGATGTAATGCATATTTTGTAAAATTTATAAACGGTGAGGAGGTGTAATGCATTAATTCAGGAGAGAGGAGGGTGATGAATTCCTTATAAAATGTATATTTAATTTCTGCCGAGTGTAAAGTATACGTTACTTGACCTGTTCATGGAACGTAAATCTGAAAACAACAACAACAAAAACAGTGAAAGTCAGGTATATCTAAATGACGTGTTTTAACCAGCTTGCCTTCATGGTAGATTCATGATTATCTATATGAAAATTTTGAAAATGTACATCTACATCTACACCATACTGCTTAACAATAAATTCTGATTATGACTAGCAGGCGCGTTGTCAGGGAACTGTTAATAAAAGAATTTATTTATATGCAAATTAAAAAGTTAAAAGAATAAAAGTTCTACAAGACTATTAATTTAAAAACATAGTGTGCAGTTTAGAATTTATAGAATGGGTCAAGCCTCTCAGTAAAGATGTTTAAACTTGGGCTAGACTGAACAGTTAGGGGAAGGCTATTCCAAAGACGTATGCTCCTAGGAAAGAAAGAAAAATGTATTTCAAAGTATAACTTTTTAAGTGTGTGAAGTGACAAAGAAACTAATTTACACATTGCAAAGTCACTCACAATCAATGTAAATTACCAGAAAGAGTCCTTATTTACTGTCCGTTAGTCAAGCAATAGAAAATAGTGATAAATAAGGCAAAATTAAACGTCATTGATCAACATACTGGAATAGGGAAAACGGAATCGCTAAAGGACGCCCAAAACGACAAAATAAAAATGTTGCAGGCTCGGTTTGATTGAGCCTGTTCATGTAAATGCAAGGTACCGTTCATGGCCTCTAGCACCGACTTAAGCAGAATTCAACATTTAGACACGAAAATGGCAAAATTTTGAATTCAGAAACATCCGCATCATACGGCGGTTATCATGGAATCTTCAATGTGACACTTTCGTGCCATTCCATGAAAGGCGGCGTATTACAGGTTCCAAGTAAAAGAAAGCGTTTTCCCTAAAAGAGCAAACAATGGGCAACACAATATTATCGTATTCAAATGGCTGGAACGAATTTAATCATTATGCAAAGAACCTAGTCAAAATATATATTGACCTGCCAAAGCTTGATTCTGAGATATTTTCGTTCTGGGGCAGAATCTCGATAGTAGAGGCGAGATATTGCCCAGACACGAAAATAGCACAATATCGATCTCGTCGCGCAGTACAATTAGTTGGACTAGCAAAGAACCCTATTCACTATAAGCATGAAAAAGCAACGACCGACGAGAAAATTTAAGCTACACGGACACTGTAAAGTTCATATGGCGTCAGTCTAGCTTTAATTACTGGTTTAAACATATATAATTTAGCTCGATTGCTGAACAAGTTCTTGCAACTTATATCATCACTTTCGAGTCCGCTTCCTGGAACCAACCATGCAGTTCTGGTCATATCAAGAAACATGCTCATGACCCGATTTTAGCTCGAAGACATGATCCCTGTTTTGAAAGACAGACTCCTTAACCACATCTCCCCTCTAATTTTACCGATGGCCCCGGAGGACGACCTGTGCATTATTCCAGGCACGAACAGGGACCTGAGTAGAACTGCCGACCTTCCGCATGTATAAAATGTAATTTTATGTTCGTTTTATCAAAATTTCTTTAAAATATACTTTTATCACGTAGGTATGTTTATAAGGAAAAGAAAAATAAATAAAGTATTCACAATATAATTTTCATGCAGCAATTTAATGGCTACTTAAAATAAAGTACTGTTTGGGTCCTTTGAAATAATCATATCATTCCGTATATAGAGGATATTGAATGAGTGTAAGTTCAATACTGAATTTATTGCACGAGTTGAATAAAATTATATTATGCGAGCCTCAACGAGTGCAATAAATTCAGTAATGAACTTACACGAATTTAATATTCTATTTATCACATACCAAAAATAAAGACCGTTTAAAGTGAAATAAGAGTAATTTTACATTGACGCGCCTATAGTATAACGTTAACATTTAGCGCGTCTGTATATAACGCTAATGACGTCACGTCAAAATATATGCACGGCCGTGCAATACCATATTTACGGAGTCGCAAAATCGGCACGGGTGTGTGATAAACTGTTAAATTTAAGCATAGATCGAGAACCTTTTTTTCCATTCACATAAATTTATGAGCAGCATCATGTGACATTTAGACATGCTCGTTAGTTGCAAACAATAATTTCAAGATTTTGGTTACACAAATTGTTTCGACTTCAATGTTTCAAATGAAGATGTACATTTGTAAATGTTATTGTCAACATGTAATAAAACATGTTTGATAATGTCAGTACGTACATAGTGCATGAATGTATTTTAAGTAAACGTTAGTTTTGAAAATGCTGTTCCAGTGATCATCATATGCAACTAAGTGGACCACTAGCTATGTCTGATTGTTTTTGATATTGCCTGTAAACAGAACTATATATGCATGAAATCACGGATTTAAAAAGTCAATTAAAGTCCGTGATGAAATCAACAATCAGTATTTAAAAGAAATAGATTATATAAATTTTGTAACATTTGAACGTGGCTTTGTCTAGAAATATAACTAACTTCATTTTGCAATTGTGAGATATGGCTCCTTTATATCTTATCAGTTACTAAATTTGATAATATTTATTTAAAAAAACAACAGTCCACGTGCACCCATGTTTATTCAGAGAAAGTGTAAATTGAATAGTATTATCTTAAACTTCATTTCTTGCTACGTATTTGCTGTTTACTTACATGGCAACATGATAAGACTTTCTTCAAACCTATGCGCTGGAACTAAGTTAAGTTCTCAATATAAGGCAAGCTTAATTCTGTATGTTATCTAAAAAACAGAAATAAAATATAAACGTCAGTCTGAAAATAATGAGGAAAAGATATTTTGGTACTTTAATACCAAAATCTTGTTCAGGGGAAGTAATTGCCTCCGAGACTGAAAAAAATGCTATTGATTATCGTTCTTGAAAAAAATTGTAAACCAATCACTGATCTTGTCATAAAGGATATAATCCAATCAGAAACGTTGTATTATCTCAAGGCTCCAAATTTAAAAGCAATACAAATTGACACAATAAACATCAAAATGGAAAGCAAGGTATGATTGTGAATTTTTTCCAATGAGGTGTTGGTTTATCATCGAGTTCCCATTAAACCGATTTACTGATGGTCCTTTTTTCAACTGATATCCTGAAATTGAAATAAATTCAAAATGAAGCGCGGAAAATTTATTTTTCGAATCAACAAACTGAAAAAGTTTGCACCAATCCATCATAAATTATTTGCCCCAGACGATGACATAGTTCGGTCAGTCATGGTTTGCGTGAGGTATAAAGGATTATAGCTAATAAGAAAGTGTTGAAATTAAATAGTCATTTGTCACATTCGCAAACAGACCCCCCCCTACCCCTCCCCATACATCCCTAGCCCAACAAATTGTGCACAGGTTAGGGCTTTTTATTACTTAGACGATGGTCACCCTATGGCCTACACTATCCATACGGTGTCCATCCAAAGACCATAAGATCATAGGTGCAGTGTAAAACGTTAATGTGTGCCCCAGCTTGTATTCTACTTCTATCGAGTCACCTTCAGATACTGCCCACAAATTGGGAAATTATTTGGTGCTAAGGGTTTGAAAAATTTCACCAGCATGCAACCAATACCAAAAGGTGTTTGGCCGGTATTAGTCAAAATATTTTAACCTACGGGATTTTTAGATAATTTTTGACATGGTCAAAATCCCAAAGGCAGGGCGTAGCTCTGATCGCGTTGATATTTCGACTAGGCCGGTATCAGAGGTTTTCCCACTGTGTCTGCTATGGTTAGCTAGCAATGCACCTCATGCTGCAAGATAACTCCGCCCTAAATATCTCAGATGACTTGTATCAGTCATCCAATTTAACACTGGTCTGGTGGGGCCAGTAAAAATTAGTTCCGGCCAGTGTAAATTTTAAGAAAATTTATTTAAAATATATATAGTAGAATAAATTCAGTGACTGTTGTATGGTCCCTCACTGGATAAAAATTAGCAATTTCAGCCTGTTTGAACACAGGTACCCCATTGTCCAGCTACTGTTGATTAAGACATGTGTTGGATTAACTGTGTCATCTGTAACCGAATTACTGATGAACATTTATAATACCCGAGTGATGTATCCAAAATAGTTATCGCCATACATAATATTAACTTTTTATTAAACACAGTTTATCCAGAAATTGCGTGATGAGTAGTCGTTTACTTGCAGCGAAATTAGTGATTACTGGTTCCTACTGCCGGTGACATGACCAAAACAAGACAAAAATGGCATAAAAACCAAACAAACAAATTGCAGTCATTTTATGGTAGAAATTTAAGGAATGACACTTTTAACTGTCGTAGCTTTTATATAAAAAAGGAATCAATTGATATATTTTAGATCTAAAATAACTAATTATTTCGAGTATTAAAAACCGTGACTTTGGTGAACTGTTTTCTGATTGGTCGTTTATTTTTAGATTATTGTCGCGCCAATTTTGTACTTCTAGTCATTCCAGCCTTTGTTGTCTAGCTGTCAAGTTTAAGAAACTATAGGTCTAGAAACTAGATCTATAAAATATATATACTGTCATTGCTTGTGTGTCAATATAAATTATTGCCCTTTTACAATACTGCTATGTTTACATCTTAGACTACCAAAACCTCTTTCAGTTTCTGAGAATCAAATTTGTGTAGAATTTTTTTATAATATCTATATGATTGTATGACTTTAAATACTTATAAACTTGATAATATTTCAGTTTAAACTTTTTTTATATTTTCATTTTCAGTTACGGAAGCCATTGGTGGCAGTAAGTAAAACAAGTCGGTTGCCTGCCCCATCAAGGTTAACGAAAAGATCTAGAAGTCCTGAAACGGTATGAACAATTCTTACTTTACAAGAAAACTTCTGTTTGTTTAAAATGAATAAAGGCAGTGTTTCCACTACTCTGCGTTTCTTGCGTTTTTGACGCAATAATTTCACGAATGATGCATTGAAAAATGGAAAGTGTGTTTTCTTTGATGCAGTCATAATCTGCCTTACATGTAATTAGATGCATTTTCTGATTTTCATTTATAAGTTATTTCTCCTATTTTAAGCGCCATCCTGTTAAAATCGGCAATCATGTTTGAGTATCTGAAATGGCCATCCGAAATTTATTTCCGGTAACTGCGGGTCTGTATAAATTGCTAATAGGTTATCGGCACAACATTTAACCGTTCTACAATCAGTCACGGTATCCGGGATTTAGACATGCATGGTCTTGGTGTAGATGGAAATTTTTGCATGCAGATGCTTTTCTCACAATGGCAAGCACACCACAAAAGATAGGGGCTTATGTCAGTGACATAGATAACAATGAATGCTATCTACATCTCTGCTTTAGTGGCCAAAAATATCAAAGTTTCTGCAATAAACAGACATATGACAGGTTAAATGTTTTAATGCAAATAAGACTTGGTTCTTCTTTATAAGATTTTCGTTTGCAACCGCAAAAAGTGAGAAATTGAAGTTAACATGTGAAATCAAACAATTCTGAGATTTACTTTTGTAGTTTTTACTTTTTCAAAATTTGACCCTTAGTAATTTCGAATGACCCCCATATTTTTCAGGTTTTTTTTCCAGGATTTTGGGAACATGACCCATGCCCATGGAATTGGGAATTCAGCGTTGATTTGTTGAAAATTGGGAAAAAAATCATGACTTTAATTTGGCAGTGATAAAATGAATGTAAAGAACCACTGTCTAGGACAACTTCAAACATTTAAGCACCGTAACATTGAAGAAACAAAGATTTTAGAATTTGTTATTGAATATTAATATTTTTATTTTGTAACTTTCAATTGGGAATTTTTTCCTGTGGATTGGGAAAATAATATACTATTTTCAATTGGGAATATGACCGAATATCGGCTATGAAACAAGCCAAAAAAAATCCCTGTTTTTATACAGATTTGTGACCCTCAAAAAATCTAGTCTGGCAAAAACACTGTAAAGGTATATTCTGCTGCCTTAAATTTATAACAGTGTTTGATTATTTTTATAAACAATGAATTATACCAAAATGCCTGTGTGAAAGAGATATGTTTGAAAAGGCCCCCAAAGAATATTTTCTTAAGAGTGAATTTTTTTCAATACAAAAATCTTTTTCAAAAAAAAATTTAAAATTTTATAAATTTAGGCCCAGCTTTTAAAATTTTTGGTTCCCTTTCCCCAATTTTATTCTTTTTATTTACAAAAGAATTTACTTTTTTTAATTAAATATATAATTTTTTAATAAAAAATATTTCACCCGAATCCCTTTAAAATTTTGCTTTATATCATTCAAAAAAAGCTTTTTTCCCAAGCCAATTTTTCCCAAAGCCCTTTTAAAATATTGAAAAAAATTTTAAAAAAAAAAAAATCAAAATTAAAGGGTTTTTTTTCCCCTTAAAAAGGGGCCCCAAAACAGCAAAAAGGGCAAAGAGTTATCTGAAATATACCAAAAACCAAAAGCCCAACTAAAGGCCCATTTGAAAAACCCAAAAAAAAAGTGTGAAAAATTTTTTTAAAAAGGGGGCCGGGGTTTAAGTCCCAACAAAAACAGCATCATTTTAAACCCCCCTTTTTAAGCCTTTTATCAAAGCCTACAAAACCAGCAGGTAGGTGTGTTTCATAGAATCTTCCCTGTAATGGCTGCACCAGTCAAAAGTAACCATAGGTCTCCTCCTACATGTATCTCCTTGTGAAAAGCAGGGACTTTCAGGATTAAACCCCTGTAGGACAGTCAGAAAGTTAAAGCACAGGCCAAATGCCCCACACAGTGAAGAAGACATATCCCTAGCTTTGTTTAAAAACTCACTGCATCTAGCTAGCAATGTGGGAACTGATGGTTAAGAACAGATTTTGTTCGGTTTATCCTGCCATACAGAGGCCTTTTTCCTGAACAAAAGGATCAGGCCTAGAAGTGCTGTAGTGGTACCTTCTAATAATGTCGTAAAAGAGTGGCCATGGTAGTAAGATTTCAGGTTGAAAATAATTGAAAACATGTATTTCTTTTTGGTGGCTATGTTTATTATTTCCGCCAAAAAGGGTATGGGGGATATAGAAATAGTCTCTGTCCGTCACACATTTTTTGTTCGGAGCATATCTCAAAAAGTACTTGAGGTATCAACTTGAAACTTCATAGGTGAATAAATCATATTGAGGAGGAGTGCAATGCACAAGAATTATAACTCTACCCTGCATAATTTTTCAGTTATTGCCCTTTGTTATTTTTCAAACTTTTTGTCCAGAAAATTACTCAAAAAGCCTTTGAGATATTAACATGAAACTTCATAGGTCGATAGTTCTCTCTCAGGAGGTGTGCAGTGCACAAGACTGATAACTCTACCCTTCATAATTTTTGAGTTATTGCCCTTTGTTATTTTTCATACTTAATTTTTCACCCGAGTTGAGCATAAGTCAAAAAATCTTTTAGATGTCAACATGAAACTTCATAGGTGGATTTATCTTATTGAGGAGAAATGCTGTGCGCAAGAATGATAACTCTACCCTTTCTTATTTTTGAGTTCTTGCCCTTCGTTATTTTTCATACTTTTTGTCTGGAGCTTATCTCAAAAAGTGTTAGAGGTATCAACTTGAAACTTCATAGGTGGATAGATCTCATTTAGGAGGAGTGCAGCACACAAGAATGATAACCTACCCTACATGCCCTTTGTTATTTTCAGCCATCAGTATTCACATAGATTTCAAATCTGTAATCACTTCAGGGATCAGTTTTCATTACCAAAAGACCTCTTATAATTGAATTATTCTGCTCTGTAGTATTACATATACATTCATCCAATGAGAAAACAGTTAACACATTCGACAGGGGATGGCCCCCCAAAAAAGAAACCATATATTCCTCAAAAAATTTGATATGAATATAATCCTTCCAAAAAGTCAAAGGGCAATTGATTTGAGGCCTCTTCCCAATTAAGAGGAGAAAAAAAAGCCTGTATGACATACTTAACATTATGATCGTTGCAGCTATTGTATGAATGTGCAGAAAAAATGGCCTGGAATTCCCACCTACAAGGGAAAATACAGTGAAAATTCTCCCTGCTTCCTTCAAAACAGAGAGAAGGAGCTTGTTTGAAATAAGATAAAGTAAGAGAACTGAAAGTTCATTAATGAATTTATTTGTAATTTGAAATCACCATGAAAATATGATACCTGCAGTAAAAAGTATGAAAAAGTGTTAGAACCATCATTTGTTTAAAGTCAATCAGTGAAAAGATGTAATCTCCATGTTTAGTGTAATTTGATACCGACACAAATATTGACATGTTTTTTTTCTCTTATCTGTCTGATCTTGTATTGTTTTATGGTACAATGTATATTATTGTACAATTCATATAACAATGTGTTTAACTTTTATCAGTGGTTTTCTTATCAGAAAATCAATATTCAATAAAATCTTTTCCCTGCAGAATTGGTGTTAGTGACTGTTTTAAAGTCTTTATTTACGTTATGAACTCAACAATGATTTTATATATAGTATCAAAATCAAAAATGACTTTGTACTGGTACTGACCTTACCAGGCAAAATGTATTAAAGTCCATCTGTCAATCTGAATTAAATCATTCAGAAGCAGTGATTTTCCCCCTGTATTTTACAGCTGAATAAAGGCTGTTTCCACTAGCTCAAAATATGTATATTTTCCCCTAAAAAAGCTAATATTTTCCCATGAAATGTCCTGTGCACTTCTTCACCAGAACCATGACTTAACAGCATCTGACTTATAAATTATATCAGCTGGAAGACAGAAAGCTGTTCATATAGCCACTGCTATGTACCATGCATGTTAAATTGAATTGAAATAGAAAATTTTATAAAATGTGTGGATAAATTCCATTCTCAGTTGTTGGAATTTGATTTTCCTCTTTTCTGATTTATCGCGCTATATTTTTCCCTTTAGAAAGCCACATGTTGTTTTGAATATTGGGGAAAAAAATCACTGAGAAGGTTTCAAAATATTTACTGACCGAACATTGAAATATTAAGTACCATGATCAGATGGCATGGATGTGTGATCTTGGTATGATCTTGTCACATGGATATATTCGTTTGCTGTTAGCACGCTAAGAGTTAAGAGCTGATATTTGAAATCCTTGAACAAAAAAAAAATGTCTTAACAACGGACATTTCCTTTATTCAAAATGAGACAAATAGAGTTCCAGAAAATTTGATTAATAATCAAATTGTACTTTTGTTATTTTAATTTGCTGTAATTGATTATTTATATTAACACTTATTGTGTCATACCTAATATAAAGTTGTCGTGCTACTGTTAAAGTACCAATTTTATCAGAGGCCAAGAGAGTTGAAAGTGTCCCGATGTTTTTATTTTAATTTATTTTTTGATTGTTACATTTATATACTACATTATTCATAATGTATTCATATGATTTTTGATTTTTTCATGTAACATAAATTGATTTTGAGCATAATACCATAACTTGAATAGATAATAGATAGATCATTTTCATTTTATTTGAAAGCTTTATAAGATATACTGATTGATAACGATGTTTCTAAATTATTATCTCCCTTTTTTTACAATTTCAACATGTGATTAAAGCACATTTTTTTCGAATTCTAAACTTTCACATAAGTAACTGTTATTTTCATACTTGTTGTAATTATTTACTAGCCTAGTTTCGCTATGAAAATATATGTATCTTTTGATCCAGTTATTTTATGTAATTCTTTTCGAAAATTATATATGCTATGTTAAAAAAAATTACGTTTATACATACATGTACATATGCACATGTTTTATTGTATTACTTATTGTAATATATTATAACGTTCCTTTTACGCGCCAAATATGACGTCTATTAACGTAGACGTTAGTTTTGTACGTTTACGTCTTTTTATTTATGTATCAACTGAGAAAGCTGAATAAAGCGAAACATGTTTTGATACTTAATTTGCCTTGGTTTTTGATCCAATTGTCCGATGTTTTTAAAACAAATTTCAAAAGTTTAAAGAAATAAAAATTCAATATAAAATGCAACCAATAGGGTAATTTTACTTGAAAATTTGGAGAGAAAAGAAAAATACTCTTTTTGTGTTAGAAACCCACCCTCTTACCAAAGGTAAGTTTAAAAAAGAAGGAACGTTTAGCTCAAGGGATTGTTTGATAAGGCTATTTATATTGCTTACTCATAAATTTGCTTTTTCTGCATATTTAATAATGAACAATCATTTCGATCTTAAAACAGTTTTACTCCATTGTACAAGCTGAAATTGATAACTTATTTATAAAGGCTGAGTTAGTAACAGTCGCAAACGTTAAAATGAAAATAAACTTTTTTATCTGTGAAAATCATCTGCCTTTTTTGAGACATTATTGATTGATTTAATGGTCTATTGTCCATACATTATCATTTATCTTTTAACCTAAAGTAAGTTAAGTAAGTGTTAAAAGTCTGATGGTATTGAATTACAATACCTAATGTATGTGTTTTGTTTTATGAAAAGAGTGTTAAAGATTTGATATATGATTGGGTTTTGCTTTGAAAATTCAGGCATGCACTTGCAGACAAGAAATTAATTTTGTTTGTTTGGTTAAAATGACAGATATATCATCTGAAGAGGAAATACATTTTAAACAGTTTTATAAGAATTGGAAAATAATCTTTTAGGAATTAATTTTTTTTGGAGAAGACTTGGTTAAGAATTTGATGAGAATTGGAAAATAATCAATCATTTTTTACTTGGGGATGACTTCAGTAAAACAGTATTTGTACGAAAAAAAGTAGTCTGATCTAGAAACAAAGGTGCCTTTGGATGGAATTATCATATTAGAATGTCCAGGATACCTGTATTTATTGAAAGAAGTGCTAGGAAAGGATGGAATACTTCTGTGGAATCTTGTATATTCATAGCTTGTGACTCAGTTGAAACATCTAGTGAATTAGATGACATGCTAGAATCCGATCCAACATTAACTGATGGTAATGAGGAAACTGTGAATGATCTAAAAATTGTGGGAGATGATTTAGAGTTCTCTGAAGACAGACTGATTGACAAAGTTCAGTTTAATGACACCCTGGAGTCTAAACTTGACGAGGAAGATGATAAAGTTAAAGGTGTTGTACAAGGAAATGGTAGAATGGCAGTAAATTCAGCTGTAACATTTACCATAGTATCCTGTTGTAAAGGTGTTGTTAATACCACATGTAACTGTAACAAATGCAATGAAGGAATCAGCTTGGAAGAATTTGTTACCAGTAGGCAAGGTGATGGGAAGAAAATGAAAGAAGTTGATACTCCTAACAAAGGTCCACGAAGTCTGATTCCAAGACCAAGGAAGCTTACAGCTGGAAAAGTTGCAGTGACCCCAGCTCCCGTAAAGAAGTGCAAGACCAAACCAGAGAAAAGGGATAAAGCATGGAAAAATGAGGAGAAAATTTCCACCAAACAAATTACAGCTGTGGGTAAAAATGAATCTAAAAGTAATCTGTTGGAAATGGAAATTGTGAAAAGAAAGAAAAATGAGTCAAATAATTCCTTTAATGAAAGCTCTATGATCATTAATACAGATAAAGAAAAGGACAAGTTTGATGTTTTCAGTGATGTAAAGAAGCAACTGGTTTACAATGATATAGATGATAAAAGTGGGTGTATTGATGAAAAAGAATGGACATGCACTGAATCTGGCATGTTTAGATCTCAGCAAGATCCCGAGGATTCAGAGCCAGAATATGCTCAACATGAAAATTTAATGCAAAAGAATGAAGATGAGCTTCTACAGTTGCAAGAAAGTAATAAACAAATTGAAAGTAAGACAGTAGGGGTTAATACTAAACTTGGCACTAATCAGGCAGTCACTTCATTTATACATTGTGATACATCAGACGGAATAGGAAAATGTTGTAATGATGATAAAGGAGCTATCAAACAAGTGAAAGCTGTCACACCTCGAGGCAGTGGAATTCCAAGGTTCCAGAATCATACAAGTAAGGACAGTTACAGGGACAGATCAAAGTTAAATACCGCAGATTCACCAAGATCTCATTGTGTATCTGTGTCACCAAATTACAGTGTTACACCAAGAAGTTTCTCTAGAGCAAGTAGCAGAGATTCTAACTCGTCAAGAAATAGTTCTATCTCACCACAAAGGACCTACACTTCTTCTGTTTCATCTCTTTACAAATCTTCAAGACCTTCTCCAAGATCTAGACAACCTGTAAAGCCAAATCATGCAAGTGTTCAAGATGAACAATTACAAAATGAGGAAGTGAAAACAAGTAATGCGAAGAAGACTGTAATTTTGAAAACGCAAATTGTTCATGAAACAAAATCATCAAGATTGCGGAGAAAAGCTGTTGATGGAGGGGGTTTAAGTGATGATGAAATAAGTCATGAGATAAGGAAAGAAAATCCCAGAGGTAAAGTCCATGTTAGTGCAGCTGTTCCAACATTTACAGATGACGTTAAGGACAGTATGTATCACTCTCGACGGAATTTACCTAGAGCCCCGGCTCAAGTACGTAAAGTACGGTACGGGCAAAGATGTATCGTTGATGAGGAGGATAGCTTTGAAGGTGAACATTGCACATTGAATGTACTAAGTCTTGCTGATTTATAGAACAACAAGAAATTGAAATGTATAGAAATTCTTTCTGGGACTATAATAATGATTTCCTTACATTCATGTTCATGGTTACTATTTTATACATGTACATGCAACTGTTAATTTAATTTTATATACAGTATGTTTTAATTTTTTGGGAAAATAACAGCAATTAAGTTTTAGTGGGGATGATACTACTATCTTAGCTAGGGCAATAATTTTTTTAGAATTACTAATACACTTAATGATGCAAAATCAGACAACAGTCACTATTGACTATCACAATAAATTGAACTGGATTTTTTATTTATTCATAATTTGACATAATTGAAACTACCTTATTTTAATACCACCAATAATACATTTCCCATTACATATAATACTTCAACTATCGACACTTAAAAAAAACAAGTAGTAGGGTATGCCTAATTGGATTAATTTTGCTAATTTAGGCAAAATTTCATAAATTTAGGTAGCAGACCATGTCTTCACAGGCAGAGGAAGTGGTCCTACCCATTTGGGTAAAATAATAGGGTGCTTCAAGAATTGTAAAGTGTAAAAACTAAAAAGAAGACAATAATACATGTACACACTATAATTTATTAGTTAGCATTTGTTATATTACAGTCATTTAATTTGCCACAGTAATGTATAGTCTTATGTCTTCAGTTCTTTGAAGCACAAGGAATTTTAAGTTCAAGCTAGATTATGCGTAGAATAGAGAGAGCTATTGAGCTCACCCTGGCCTTGTTGTCAAACTTTGGTAATTGTTTGCTTGCAAGTTGATATCTCAAAAAGTACTGAAAGGAATGCGGTGAAATCTCCAAACTTACTTGAGGGCATAACAGGTGGTTACTTTCCAAGGTCCATAACTCTAATATGGATTCTGACAGAATTTGGCCTTTTTGAACTTTGAAAATTTATATTGTTTTACTAGCAAGCAGTAAGGAAAAGTGATTACGCCAACAGTGTCCTACTGTACCTGTTGTATACTTATAAATTTGAAGTACTAGTAGTTTGTAGTATGCAGCGTACAGAAAAATATAAATAACTTTACTTTTATCGTGATTTTCTTTCTTTATAGGAGGCTTAACTCGCCAGTCTGTGTCAGGTTCAAAACTAAATAATGGAAAACCACCAAGTGGGCCGGCGGCATCTTCTGCCAATACTAGTAGTAAGTACATAATACTATTAACTCTAAAGAATTTTGACACCATATATAATAGCCCTGTTTATATGAATGTTTGCATTTATAAACTTCAAATCTTGGTGAGGGTTATATTGCAAGTAACACAGCCATATTACCTGTCAAGAATCTTTATAATAAATTTATGATATAACAAACTTCTTTTGTTTTAGAAGAAAACATGAAATTACTTAATCAGTTTACAGGAGTCATGTGTGTTATTAGTTATAAAGATTTTTGACAGGTTATATGGCCCTATATAAAGGGTTGTTTGTGAATATAACTCGAGCCTTTAGGCTAGTGTTTTTTTATTTTTATTAACGACCAATAATATACGGTCACATAACCTGTCAGGAATATTTATTCTGATTTTTTGATTCCGCAAACTTCCTTTTCTAGAGAAAAAAGTAAGAATCCTTCATGAATTGATAGCAGCCATGTATATAAAACTATGTAGACATCACATCACGTTTAGCCAATGAAATGTAAAGTTACAAGCTTGCAGTATCATATAGTTATTATTAATATATTCACTATCCAATGAAAAGGAACTTGAAAAACATGCAATAACATAATAATAGTTACACAAGTTGCTGATGGTATGTAATGGGATACATTTGAGAATATAGCCGAAGGTCAACTGGTTATATTTGAGCCGCGTCATGACAAAACCAACATAAGGGGTTTGCGACCAGCATGGATCCAGACCAGCCTGCGCATCCGCGCAGTCTGATCAGGATCCATGCTGTTCGCTATCATATTCTGTACTTGTAAAAGGGTTGGTAAGCGCACAGCATGGATCCTAATCAGACTGCGCAGATGCACTATGTTGGTTTTGTTGTGACATGGCTCATTTATGTCAGCAAGGGTATTTTCTCCAGTATACCCAGTCAGCAACTTGTATTAACTTAAGAATTTATTATAATACAAACTTATCTAAGAAAATTGCTGTCTGATGGCAAGTACCTTGACAGTTTCAAAACAGTATTGATAAATATTTGTCATGTAAGAAATGCAATTCTACATCTGGTCAACAGCAATATTGTAAATTTATTACATTAAAAAAAGAATGAGTGAAAAAAACATTTTGTCTTTTCAAGGTAGTAAAAGAGCCCCATGGGACCTTAAGGGTCGACTGCAAGATATGGAGGAGAAATGGAAGAGTAAAGAAAGAGAAAGGGAAGATATGATGAAACAAGTGAGTCATCCAGTTGCTATCCAGGGTCGTGATTAAAATTTTCTAAGATGGTTGGTTTAGGAAATATCAATTTTTAGTGCATTGTAGAATAATTCACAGTTCAAATTCAAATGCACCTTATATTATAATCATGCAGGCTGGTAGGTCCAGGCCTGTGTGATTAATTACAAAGCATTGAACGATTATACAAAAAAATTGAAAATCTATTTCTATCTACAGTAAATTCTCTCTATTAAGACCACTTACGGGACTGACTCAAAGTGGTCTTAATAGTGAGTTGGTCTTAATAGTGAATAAGTCACTTTAATATCTGACGAAGTCCAACTTAACTTAATGTATACCTTGTATAGTTTTATGCACATGGTAAATGTACTTTATTAAATAAGTAAAAAGAAACACATATTTTTTAAACAAAAAACATTTTTAATGCATGATAATATGATACATCCTTAATATAATGAAAATATTAATCTAGTGTGTTAAGTTAATCGTTTCTCACACCAATGCTGCTTAGATTAATTAGCCAGAAGTGGTTTAAACTGATCATGTTGACGCTTGAATGCTAAAGATACATCGTTAAGCAAGCGTCTAAATCAATCGATATGTATTAATGACCTCATTTGACCCGGTGTATTTGTTTACGCTAGAGGGAAGATTACGACAATTAATGGGGGGCAATAAACACAAAGTGATGTCTGGCCATTATGTTGCATGGTCGTAATACAGGTTAATGTTTTGATAAGAAATACACACAAATGTCTGACAGAAGTGGTCGTTATGCCGGATTAGAGACGTGGTCGGTATACTGGTCATTTGTCTCAATGAATAAAGAAGGCAAATGTTTTGTACTTTTAAAAAGTGCCCGTAATAACGGCGTGGTCCTATTTGTGGCGTGGTCGTTAGGTGGCATTTTACTGTATTTCCATAACTACATTGAGCATTTAGAATTTTAATTTGAGGTGGTCATTTTTAGTTTTACTACATTATAACAGTGTTTTATAAGTTTTGTAGCAGTCTAAGTTAATACATTTGAGACAGTCATTTTGTCCTACAGCCGACTGTAATCAACAATCTTGGTTACCTGGTTGTTAAAATGATTTTGGTCTCTGTTAATGTATACCTGCGCGTGTAGTTTTGATGCAAGAATAGAGGAATAATGCACCTTTTTTCGTGTATTAACATCTGCAAAAGCATGAGGATACATTTTAAAACTGAGCTCATAGTAACTTATTGCAAATATTGAATGAAAAGGATTACAGTATACAATTTATAAATATACATTGCTGTAAGTACTGTATTCTAATAATGAATGTACCAGTAAATGTTTATAATTAGAATGATTGAATTGTCCATTATTAAATAATGTATATTTTTAAACAGATGCAAGCATGCAGTAGTAGAATAAACATGCTAGAAAGTCAAAATAACCAACTATCGGGGACTGTAGCGGAAAAAGAAGTTCATTACACAAACGCATCAAAGGAGATTGAAACCCTGATGAAGAAATTAAGGTTGGTGAAATATAATTTTTACACCTAAAACAGCCTAAAATTTCTCTTTGTTTCCCATCCCACTACAAACACCAGTATGGGTAGGGTAGCGTAGCTACATGATGGTAGGTAAAATAAATTTTTTTTTAGCAATCTGGTGAGGATTTTGATGATTTCTTCCAAATTTAAGTTTCAGGGCTACCATTTTGCTTCAAATAAGTTAAATAACTTAAAATTTTGATGCCATATCAAGCTATTTATAATACATATGTTGAACAGGAATACAGAGGATGAGTTAAATGATGTCAAAAGACAATCAGAAAGGGACACTGAAAATTTTGAGTTTACCAAGGCAACATTACGTCGGCAGAAAGAAGCTTTAGAAGGGGAGATTCACGGTCTCCAGCAAGAAGTAGCAGGGCTCAAGTCTTCCATAGCTCAGCTGACGTCGTCACAAGCTGGACTCAAGTCTGAAGTTGATGCTACAAAGGTAGGTTTTAGAAAATAGGTTATAGAAAAAGGAAAAACTGAAAAAAGTAGCCAGTCATTTGAAATAGCTGTATTTTGATTTGACAGTTTTAAAAATTTAAATTTTGACTGGCCAATAGTTTCATACCTTCATTTGACTCAATATCTGGTTTATCATAGGAGATTTTTTAGTCAAACTGGTTTAATTTTTTTCATCTATATAGTTACATTATGTATTTTTCTTATATTTCTGTTGAAATATTTAAGGCAATGAATTTTGCATTAAGCAGAAATTACTCTTATTGGAATTATACTTTTAATTGACTTAATTTTAATTGGAAGTAATTATTTCTTTATTTTCTACGTAATGACTTAAGTATCATCGGAAAATTTTCTCCTTTGTGGCCATGACCTGTGTCTTATTTTCATGCTGTGAGAATAGAAAAGCATTCTATCCTAGGACTGTTTTGATTTTCCATGTTATTTATTGTTATATATTATTATTTGTCATATTTCTAGCTTGCTCTTGAGCAAGCAAACTCGACGATAAATCTGAGGGATTCAAGCATCGAGGAGTTGCAGAGGAAATTAAGAGAACAAATAGCAGTAAACGAAGACCTAAATACCAAATGTAGGGAGCATGAAACAGTTCGTCGAAAATTACATAATACCATACAAGAGTTAAAGGTTTGTATTTATATATTTTTAGATATGAAGATTTTTGGCTCAGCTTTTTTGGCTGAGCTTGCTCAGGGTGAGCTTTTAGGATCTGTGAATGTCCGTCGTCCGTCCGTCGTATGTCCACAATTGCTTGTGAACACTCTAGCGGTCACATTTTTGAACCAATCATCATCAAACTTTGTCAGGATGCTTTTTTAGTCAATTGCTTGGATGAGTTAGAACATGGGTCATCTCCGATGAAAATCTAGGTCACGAGCTATAAATAGAAAAACCTTGTGAAGACTCTAGCGATCACATTTTTATACGCCCGTTTTGAGTCGGGCGGGCGGGCGGCGTCCAATTTTGTCCGGAGCATATCTCCTACATGTATGGAGGGATTTTAATGAAACTTCATAGAAATGTTCACCACTATGAGGAGCAGTGTCGCGCACATGAAACAGGTCTCTAGGTCAAAGGTCAAGGTCACACTTAGAGCTCATTGGAAAATGCTTGTCCGGAGCAAAACTTCCACATGTATAGAGGGGATTCAATATTACTTGGCACAAATGTTCACCATTGTGAGGCGGAGTGTCGCGCGCAAGATTCAGGTCCTTGCGGCCAAGGGTCAAGGTCACACATAGAGGTCAAAGTTTAGGATAAAAATATGAAGATGTGTATAGGGATGATTTAATCATCATTTATTGAGGGATTGTAACACAAATTGGTCATTATCAAAGACTATGGCTGTGATACATATAATTTAGGCAATATATTACAAGGTCAAGGTCACTAAAGATGATGAAATATCCAGATTTTTGTCC
Organism: Ruditapes philippinarum; assembly: GCF_026571515.1. NCBI lineage: Eukaryota > Metazoa > Mollusca > Bivalvia > Venerida > Veneridae > Ruditapes > Ruditapes philippinarum. Next base: position 84,198 of record NW_026861388.1, on the reverse strand, counting down.
GGAGCATATCTCCTACACCATGGAGGGATTTTAATGAAATTTCATAGAAATGTTCACCATTATGAGAAGCCATGTCACGCACATGAACTAGGTCTCTAGGTCAAAGGTCAAGGTCACACTTAGAGCTCATTGAAAAAATACGCTTGTCCGGAGCAAAACTTCTACATTCATAGGGGGATTTCAATATAACTGGCACAAATGTTCACCATTGTGAGGGCTGAGTGTCGCACTGTCAAATTCAGATCCCTGCGACCAAAGTCAAGGTTACACATAGAGGTCAAAGTTCAGATAAAAATTTGAAGATGTGTATAGGGACCATTTAAGTCATCATTTATTGATGGATTGTAGCACAAATGGTAACTATCATGACTACAGGTGTGACACATTTAATTTAGGTTAAAGGTCAAGGTCACTGGAGATGATTAAATATCCAGATGTTGTCCAGAGCATATTTTCTACATGCATGGAGGAATTTTAATGTAACTTTATAGAATTGTTCACCACCATTGAGACGTTAGTGCCCTGCACATGAACCAAGTCTCTAGGTCAAATGTGAAGTCACAGTTAGAGCTCATAGAAAAACGTTTGTCTGGAGCAAAACTTCTACATGCATAGAGGGATTTCAATATAATTTGGCCACAAATGTCATCATTGTGAGGCTGAGTGCCGTGCATAAAATTCAGGTCTCTGCGACCAAGGTCAAGGTCACACATCCTGTGCATATTTCCCTACTGATTGTTTTTAAGGTTCATTTAACAACACAGTGCCAAGAATAAAAACTTGCTTTGCTAGATAACACTTATCCATAATGCCCCATCTCCATCTAAAGCTTTCGTAAACGGGCGTTATTTTGTGACTATGGCACCCTTGTTGAACCAATCATCATCAAACTTGGTCAGAATGCTTGTCTAGTCAATTGCTTGGATGAGTTTGAAACATGGGTCATCTCTGATGAAAAACTAAGTCACAGGAGCTAAAAGTAAAAAACCTTGTGAACACTCTAGTGGTCACATTTTTGACCCAATCATCATTAAACTTGGTCAGGATGCTTCTCTAGTTGATAGCTCAGATGAGTTCGAACATGGGACATCTCGGATGAAAAAGTAGGTCACTGGAGCTAAAAAATAGAAAAACCTTGTTAACACTCTAGCAGTCACATTTTTGCATCAGTCATCATTAAACTTGGTCAAGATGCTTGTCTAGGTGAAAGCTCGGATGAGTTAGAACATGGGTCATCTCGGATGAAAAACTAGGTCACAGGAGCTAAAAAAAGAAAAAACCATGTAAACACTCTAGAGGTCACAATTTTGCCTCAATCATCATCAAACTTGGTCAGGATGCTTGTCTAGGTGATAGCTCGGATGAGTTCGAACATGGGTCATCTTGGATGAGAAAGTAGGTCACCGGAGCTAAAAATAGTAAAAAACCTTGTTAACACTTCTTGCGGTCACATTTTTGCATCAATCATCATCAAACTTGATCAAGATGCTTGTCTTGGTGATAGCTCGATGAGTTCGAACATGGGTCATCTCGGATGAAAAACTAGGTCACAGGAGCTAAAAATAGAAAAACCTTGTTAACACTCTAGTGGTCACAATTTTGACTCAATTGTCATCAAACTTGGTCAGGAAACTTGTCTAGGTCATTGCTAGGAATAAATTGAACATGGGTCATCTCGGATGAAAAAGTAGGGTCACCTGAGCTAAAAAATAGAAAAAATCTTGTTAACACTCTAGTGGCTACTGTTGTGATCCAAATATTCTGTTAATTGGTCTGAAAGTTTGTTTTTTTGATGATTTCTAAGTCAAGTTCGAACATGGGTCATCTTGGATGAAAAACTAGGTCACACCGTCCAAATATGGATAAACCTTGTTAACATTCTAGTGGTGACATTTTCGACTCAATTATCATCAAACTTGGTCAGGATGCTTGTCTAGGTAATTACTTGGATGAGTTTGAAATCGCATGTGGAGCAAGGTCACCGGAGCTAAAAATAGAAAAATCTTGTTAACACTCTTGTTGCTACTGTTTTGATCCAAGTATCCTGGAAATTGGTCTGAAAGTTTGTTTTGATGATTTCTAGGTCAAGTTTGAATATGTGTCACATGGGTAAAAAACTAGGTCGCACTGCTCAAATATGGATAATCCTTGTAAACACTGTAGTGGTCACATTTTTGACTCACCTGTCATTAGACTTGGTCAGAATGCTTGTCTAGGTAATTGTTTGGATGAGATTGATAAGTCAGGTGAGCGATCTAGGGCCATCATGGCCCTCTTGTTTGACATATCGCTTGTCTAAACTTACACAGACGGAGCTACTGGTTGTCAAGTCTTTGATACACAGCCATATTGTTAGTCAAAGGTCTTTGTTTTGACAAAATTTATATTCCTTACTTAGATTGTGCAAAGAATTGATTGAATCGTTTACAGTTCTAAATGTCCAATATGAAATATGGCTACTTATATTAAATTCTTTTGTCCCGGGCCCCCGGTGGTCGACCCGTTAGAGTCGTGACTTCAAAATCCATTTAACCTTTTCTTGAGGGGGTTTCGCCCCGGGGGGAGATGTTTTTGGTTGGGTTTTAGCACGGGGGAAGGGGTAGAAATATTTGGTTGTAACTCTCCAGAACGAGGGAAACTACTCACCCTAAAAGATAAATACTGTGAGAAAACCCAAAAAAATGAAACAAAAAAACAAAAAATATAAATTGTGCTACTTTTTTTTTTGTGTTTTTTTCCCTTTTTACGGGAAAACAAAAAGATTTTTCTTTAGATTTTAGGGCCTTTATTGGGCCCAAAGGAGAACGGGGGAAAAATAATGGGGGTTTAAATCACATTGAACTTCCCCAGATGAGGAAACATAAAATACTGGAACTTAAAAACTGGGCTGAAAGTTAGTTCTCAGTGAGCGTTAAGAATGGGATAATGTTCCATTGTACACATAAAAATTACTTATTGTTTTTTGTTTACCTTGATTTACTACGAAAACCACCGACCACTGCAGATTAGATCATTTTTGTTCACCTGGTCGCTTATTGATTCTGATCTTTTTGTGTTCATTTTACTTGTAAAAGGGCCAAGGGGCTTTGAGTCTAATATCTCAGAGAAGCAGAGTTTTTAACCCATTTGCAATCTATGAACGTTACAAAATTTGATCCGGCTTGAGGGATTGACTAGTCTTGTTATATTCTGGAATAGGCGATGCACTTTCCTAATCTTTGACCTTGAAAACCACTTACCCCCCTCATTTGTTGGTTGAATCCTAAAAGGGAATTGGAATTCTTTCATATAGGGAAGCTATCCAGCTAGCTCGTGGAATGTTAGTGGTTCTACTTCAGTGCCTGGTTTTCCTCCACCAGTAAAGCTGGAAAGTTGCCATTTTATCTATACTGTGTTGGTGTGAATTAAAACCAAACCAAATAGAAAAGACACTTGCTTGACAATAGACCTAAGAGCAGTCTATTACACAGGTTTTCTGCATACTTGATGCATGTCTTTTTGTTCCAGGACGGCCATTTTTCAACAAACTTACATCCCAGGGAGTCAGAAACTTACCAACCTTTAAAGAATTTCTTTTCCTTTACTGCAACTTGTTAACTTTTGTTTCACTCTCACTAAATTCGATTTAACCATTTTATAATGTGTAATATCTAGCTTGCTCATTTTAAATAAACAACTATGAAATCATTTTCAGAGTACTTTAGGTGGAAATCGTAAAGGCAATGGAAAGTATGAGTTTGGTTTTGACAGAGTTTTTGGACCTGCTACAACTCAATTTGAAGTGTTTGACGAGATCTCTCAACTTGTACAGGTAAGTGTAAGGCTGAAATATCATTTAGACACTTCAAGTCACTGTCAAAACATTTTATCAAACAAACAGAAAATAAATGAAAATGAAAAATGAATTTAGTTTTTAAAATGAATGAATATTGAAAATCCAAGTGGCCATGTGCATGCTTTGTGTGACCCTTTCATAAGTAAGCTGTTTTACTCTTCATTGTAGATTTATTAACATCTTGAATCTACATTTTCTTACTGTGTGTGTGCTTTCAGTCAGCCTTAGATGGGTACAATGTATGCATATTTGCATATGGTCAAACAGGAAGTGGAAAAACATTCACAATGGAGGGTCCGTCAGTTGTAGATGACGAGAATAGAGGTGTTATTTCAAGAGGTGTTCTACAGATCTTCAGTAGCACAAGGGATTTGGTTGATAAGGGATGGCAGGTAGATATGTTTTTGTAGTGGCAACAGGTTTTACCCTTGCAATCAGTTGAAACCAAGAACAGGTAGCATATCCATGCTATCTGATCATGGTTTGCACTGTATACTATTCAGTTTGTAAATATTTTGTAATTTTCCCTAAAAATGATGAAATGTTTTGTCTAGATTTAAAGATGTACAAGTCTGATAAAATATTTGGCGTGATAAAGGGTAAAAAAATTAACAGAACAACTTTTAACTCCAAGATTTCCAGTATAAATGTAAATTTAACATTTTAGGTAATCTTTTGCTGGTATGTCTAAAAAAAAAGAAAATTTCCCCCAAGGACATGCAGATCTTCTAAATTCATAATATCGGTGTTCAGGTCATTGTGATATGTATTGATGGTCAGTTATGGTATGTTCTGTTCAGCGACAAATTGTTAAAAGCCAAATTTTTTATTTATTTATTTTCCAGTATGAATTTGAAGGCTCATTCCTCGAGATTTACAATGAAACAATACGAGATCTCCTAGGCAACCAGGAAGGTGCTAAACATGAAATAAAGATTGCGAACAACGATGTCACGGTGACTAACTTGACCACTGTACAGATAACAAGTGAAGACCAGGTAATTTGACATTGTTACAGAATATATTTCCAACTATTATTTCTTCAGGTGGGGTTCAGGGTTCTTTTAGATTATGAAGATTTGTATGTAATATTCAACTATGTTAAACTATATATTGTTATATAATCAATGAACATTTTAAACCAACTTTTTCAATGGAAAACTGGTTTTTAGATAAGTTAATGACAGCTGAAAAAATTATTTCATGCACAATTCCATCTACTTTAAACCACTTAGCCCTCACCGCTGTGGGTTTGAATCTCGACTGGGATTTGGTTTCTTTCATGTATGGAAGCTATCCAGCTATCTTACAAAATGTCTGTGGTTCTGCACAGAGGGGCACCTGAGGTCTTCCTCGGCCAGTAAATCTGGAAAGTTGCCATACCTATTCTGTTTTGGCGCCATGTTAAATCCAATCAACCAATCTACCTTAAGCACAAGTAACAAATATTAGAGAACTAAATAAAAACAATAGAATTTTTTAACTTTAGATAACAGATCTTCTGAAACTGGCATCAAAGAACAGGGCAGTCGGTGAAACTAACTTGAATGAGAGGTCCTCTAGAAGTCATAGTGTGTTCAGACTGAAAATTACTGGAAACAACAGTATCACACAGGAACATTGTAAAGGTATAAGGCAAAGAATTTGGCATAGCATTTATTGCTAGCCTATTTGAAGAATAGGGAGAGCTATTGTACTCACCCTGGCGTTGGTGTGGCTTCACACTTTGGTTAAGTTCTTGTGTACATATTATCTTCAAAACTACTGACATGAATAAGTGGAAAATTCACACATTTATTTGAGAGCATAACAGGAGGTCACTTTAACTCTGACATGGGTTTTGGCAGTATTTTATGGCCCCTTTTTTTTAACGTAGAAATTTATACATTATTTTTGTTTTATTATTGAGCACTGAAAATAGAAGAGCATGCTGTCTTACTGACAGCTCTTGAATATACTTTATAATACTTATCTTCATTTTATTTAAGTGGTAAATATGTACTTTGATTTCTTGAGCTTGACTATTCATTGAATATCAGTGTCTCCCTTCTCACCCATAGCTCCAACTAGATCAGATGTGCAGTGTTAGGTGTAATACTTTTGGTTGTTTTGTCAGTTCAGACATATTTTATTTCATGTACTGTAGCTCAGTGGTTAAAGTCACTGACTTCCAACACTTGCTCTTTACAGTTGTAGTTTCGACTCTCATTAAGGTCTTTAGCCTCCATTTGTTTGAGGAAGTGTACAACTAGCTTACGGACGGTTGGTGGTTCATAGTCGACTATCCTCTTTTGGTTGCACTAATGCACAAAGGGAAAACTTAATGTTTTTCTCCACCTTGTACAAGTAAAGTGGAAAAGTCACTATATGACCACTACAATGCCATTGTGACTGAAATCCTAAAATCAGAAAACCATAAAATTGAAGTATTCATTTGAACACTATTGTGGCACTGACCAAGATCGATATCTATAGCATGAGCCGCTTCACGACAAAACCAACATTGTGGGTTTGCGACCAGCATGGATCCAGACCAGCCTGCGCATCTGAGCAGTCTGATCAGGAACCATGCTGTTCGCTTACCAACTCTATTACAGTAGAGAAACTGATAGCGAACAGCATGGATCCTGATCAGACTGCGCGGATTGGCAGGCTGGTCTGGATCCATGCTGGTCACAACCCACTATGTTGGTTTTGTCGTGATGCGGGTCATTTATTTTCACTGTATTATTCCTCTGTAGTCTTAGAATGTGATCTAGGTTTATGTTTACTACTTAGTGAAGAGAGTAATAGAGAAGTAGAGCTCACTGTGGGACTGACAGCTCTTGATTTTCAAGTACTTTCTTTTAAGAAGTATTGGTTAATTTTAAAAATGCTCGACAAAAGTATTGAAGCAAATAATTTTGTTTACAAAATGAGATTTCACTTTATTTTTAGCTTACCTGTCACAAAGTGACAGGGTGAGCTTTTGTGATCGCTTTTCGTCCGGCGTCCATCCGTCGTCCGTCCGTAAACTTTTACTTTAAATGACATCTCCTCATAAACCACTAAGCCAATTTAATCCAAACTTCACAGGAATGTTTCTTTGGTGGTCACCTTTAAAAATTGTTCAAAGAATTTAATTCCATGCAGAACTCTGGTTGCCATGGCAACCAAAAGAAAAATCTTTAAATATCTTCTTTTAAAAAACCCAAAGAGCTAGAGCTTAGATATTTGGCATGAAACCTCTTCTAGTGAGTGTCTACCAAGTTTGTTCAAATAAAAGCCCTGGGGTCAAAATTGGCCCGCCCCAGGGGATCATTGATTTTCCCTATATGTATATAGTAAAAACTTGAAAAATCTTCTTTTAAAGAACCCAAAGAGCTAGAGCTAAGATATTTAGCATGAAACATGTTCTAATGGGTGTCTACAAAGTTTGTTCAAATAAAAGCCCTGGGGTCAAAATTGGCCCCGCCCCGGGGGTCATTGATTTTCCTATTATGTATATAGCAAAAACTTAAAAAATCTTCTTTGAAAAAAACCAAATAGCTAGAGTTTAGATATTAAGCATGAAACATCTTCTAGTGAGTGTCTACAAAGTTTGTTCAAATAAAAGCCCTGGAGTCAAAATTGGCCCCGCCCCGGGGGTCATTGATTTTCCTTATATGTGTATGGCAAAAACTTAAAAATCTTCTTTGAAAAAACCTAAAAAGCTAGAGTTTAGATATTAAGCATGAAACATCTTCTAGTAAGTGTCTACAAAGTTTGTTCAAATAAAAGCCCTTGGGTCAAAACTGGCCCCGCCCCAGAGGTGTCATTGTTTTTAACTATATGTGTATATATAAGTAAAAACTTAAAAAATCTTCTTTTAAAAAACCCAAATAGCTAGAGTTTAGATATTAAGCATGAAACATCTTCTAGTAAGTGTATACAAAGTTTGTTCAAATAAAAGCCCTGGGGTCAAAACTGGCCCCGCCCCAGAGGTGTCATTGTTTTTAACTATATTTTTTAAGTAAATACTTAAAAAAAACTTCTTTTAAAAAACACAATGAGCTAGAGGTTAGATGGGTAGCATGAAACATCTTCTTGTGGGTGTCTACCAAATTTGTTCAAATAAAAGCCCTTGGGTTTAAATTGGCCCGCTGGGGGGGGGGGGGAGGGGGAGCAGAGTTCGTATGTGTGTAGTAAAAACTTAACATCATGAAACATCTTCTATTGATGGGTGTCTTCCAAGTTTGTTCAAATAAAAGCCCTGGGGTTTAAACTGGCCCCGCTCCGGGGGCCTATATACAGGTGAGCGACCTCAGGGCCATCATGGCCCTCTTGCTAAATGCAAGCAATGTGTGTTTATAAGTCTGGTTAAATAAAGTTTATTTAATGTATGGTATTCCACTCAAGTAAAAAAAAACACAACACTTTGTTTTTAAATGGTTAAAGACAAATTACCCTCACACAGGTAAATTTCGGATCATAAAATGAAAACTGATTGGTTTATACAGAATTTATTTCAGTTTGATTGTGTAGGAAGCTATAATCTTATAGTAACACTTTCGATTCTGTTCCTATATCAACCAGTACAGAGGAATGAGTGTTTCAATTTTCCTGCTCAAGGAAACAACAACTTGCTCTTAATAGGTTTTTAGAACCCATGCGGCTTGCAATCATTAGATTACTAGACCGACAGGTTAACTTCTCAGCCATGCAGCCACTTAAAAATGAAAAAAAACTTATAATTTGCATATTTACTACAGGCACTCTAAATCTGGTGGATTTAGCCGGAAGTGAAAGATTAAAGGACTCAGGAGCCACTGGTCAGAGATTGAAGGAAACACAGTGTATAAATAAAAGTTTATCTAACCTGGGAAATGTCATCATGGCACTCGGCAACAAGGTATGTCCAAACATTGTTTGTTTTTAACAGAAATGTAAAAGAAAAATATTGAAACCTAATCTGATTTTGGAATGGAAATTTGATTTTGGAATGGAAAAAAACAACAATAAAATACAGGAACATAAAATGAATGATATATATGTCTCAGTTGAAAAATGCCAACTTTAAAACTGAAGAAATACCACAATCACAATAGGAAATGTCTTTGTATATTGCATGGAAACACTATGACAATAAAATTTCAAAGCTATATTTAGAATTGTCTCCCCTTATCTTAAAATATCTCAATGCTTTTTTTTCCCAAATAAAAGGAAGAATCTGAGTGGCAAATTGTTTGGGTTTTTTTTGCATAAGTTTCTATATCACGTTTCCATTTTCACATGGAAAAAAAAACTTGAAAATTTCAAGAAAAATCATGCATGATTTTAACATATCAGGAAGGCCAAGGCCTATACAAACTTTATGAGAAAAAAGCCCTGCAGACAGTTAATGGGGTAGGATAAGTTAAAGGGACTCCACTGGGGGATTTTTAACATGGGACTAGAAATTATGTATAAAATGATCCAAAAAATGAAAAGTTGCAATGCTTTTCATTCAAATATGGGCAAGAATCATACAAAAACATTAAAAAATTTCAATTTGATGTCGAGTATGTTATTCCTTGTCCGTTTTTTTCCAATTCTAAATTGTATGTTTTTTGGCTTTTTGACTGCAGTTGAGCTCTTTAACTTCTTTTATTCATTCACTTAACAAAATTTTAACAAATTTAAACAATGTATAAATTTTCAATGTATAAATTTTCATCCGCCTATATGACTGAAATACTGTTGGGAAAAGGCGTAAAATGAAACAAACAAACAAGCAAAGTAAATTTTCAATAAAGATAAAATTAATCTGTATTCTACTTTAAAGTTTATTGTAAAATTTAATTACAATTGAGATTTCATTTTCAGGAAAGCCACATTCCTTATAGAAACAGCAAATTGACGTACCTGTTACAGAACTCGTTAGGTGGCAATAGTAAGACCCTCATGTTTGTGAATGTTTCACCTCGTGAGGAAAACTTCTCGGAAACATTGAACTCGTTGAGATTTGCTACAAAAGTAAGATTATACTTTATAAATTATGATCAGATACCGTATGGGGTCACGGGCCTATATCCCAAATAGAGATATTGTGATGACTGTATAATTTTTCTGTAGAAGTTTTTGTTATGCCCCCAGCATATAGCGTTGCACTTGTCCGCCCGTACGTCGGTCTGTCCATACGTCCCGAAATCTTGTGAACGCAACTCCTCTTAAACCGGATGGCAGATTTTGCTTAAACTTACAGGGATGAACAACCTTAATGTGTAGATGGTAGTAAAGGAAGGAATTTTTGCTGCGACCAGAGTTAACAGAATTATGGCCCTTTGTTGATTTTTAGTTTTCAACTTGTGGCACATGTAGTCCAAAAAATATTTGACCTAGAGTCATAAGATTTACAGAACAGTGGCGTATGGGGGCATCCGTGTCCTATGGACACATTTCTAGTAAACCTTTATCACTGTCTGCAAAATAAGAGTAAACCTGTCCCAATGGCATTATCATGTATTCACCTAAAAGTGGAAATTTAAGAATCTTTGGGATTTAAAGTATGGCATCTGATCTATTTTTGTGGTCATTTTTATCATCATTTTGGTTTGAGATAGTGAAAAATAAGTATCCATCTTCTATAGTAAAACATGTCATTCTGGGGAATGGCTCATAATTACAGCCATGGCAGCAGAAATGTTAATACCTTAACACCACCATTTCGTTACTTCATTTTGTATTGTATAATAAATTTAATATTTGATCATAGGTACTGGGTGGATTTATAAAAAGTGTGTGTGTAGTTTTGTTTTGGTAATAGGTCCAGTAAAAGGCGATACCTGTTATTTGTTTGACAGTACATTGAAAAAAAAAAATCAATTGCTGTACCATGCATGTGATTTTATTTATGATAACCACATGAATTAAACATCATTGTATTGTCTCTTCTTTTTTTCCCAGGTGAATCAATGCAATATTGGTACCGCTACAAAGAAAACGAAATAGGCAGCTTTATTAGTTTGAACATTTTAGACTTACTAGTACAACTAGAGGAAGTGCTGTTTTGCAGGAGAGGACTGATGCTATTGGAATAGAAAAGAAAAGAATGCGAGAAAAGAAAAGAATGCAAGCATGCAAAACATTTTGTCATATGCCAATATGATGCCTTAAACGTAAAAGAAAATAATGTGTGTTCATCATGGCAATATTTTTTTTATGCCCCCTGCTATAAAATGGTGGGAAAGGGGGCATATAGTGTTACCCTTGTCTTTGTCATTGTGTTAAAAAAAAAACATACTTAATGTCTACTCCATAACTTCTACATGCATGATGGGACATTAAAATAATTTGTGCACACAACCACAATAAGTAAAGCATGTGTTTTATGCAAGAAAAAGGTCCCTTGCTCAAAGGTCAGGGTCATAGCAGGGAATTGGACTTTAGTGTATAGGTCATACAGTCCTAAGTGCAGTTGGGGATTTTGTCCAGGTTGATGCATCACAAACAAGGTCAAAGTTCAAGGTCACACTGAGCTAGAGATTGAACTTACTGTTTTGTCACATAGTCTTTAGTGCAGCTTGAGTTTGGTCTCTAACTTTTTCATGCATGATGAGTTTCAAAAGAAATTGGTACAGATGTTCACCATAAGATGGTGATGTGTTGTGTGCAAGCACCTTCAAAGTTTAGGTCATACTTGCTAGTCAAAGGTCAAATCCTGTCTGGCTAATAACTTTGTCATTTCTTTATGGATTGTCAAAATATTTGGCAGATTTCTTCAACAGGGTCAGTGGGAGCTTTCTTGCGCAACACCAAGATCAATGGTGCACTTGAGGTGAAGTGTCATATAGCAGGGGGCATCCGTGTCTCTTATGGACATAATTATACCCCCGCACAACAAAGTTGTAAGAGGGGTATACTGGAATCAGCTTGTCCGTCCGTCCAGCTGTCCGTCCGGCCGTCCGTCCGTCGGTTTTTTCTTGTCCGCCCAATAACTTAAGATTCCTTTGACCCTTAGTCTTCATATTTGGCATGGAGGTTAGTCATGATAAGTAGATGACCCCTATTGATTTTGAGGTCACCAGGTCAAAGGTCAAGGTCACAGGGGCCTTTACTTCAAAAAGCTTGTCCACCCAATAACTTAAGATTCCTTTGACCTACAGTCGTCATATTTGGCATGGAGGTTAGTCATGATTAGTAGATGACCCCTATTGATTTTGAGGTCAAAGGTCAAGGTTACAGGGGCCTTGACTTCAAAAAGCTTGTCCGCCCAATAACTTAAGATTCCTTTGACCCTTAGTCTTCATATTTGGCATGGAGGTTAGTCATGATTAGTAGATGACCCCTATTGATTTTGAGGTCACCAGGTCAAAGGTCAAGGTCACAGGGGCCTTGACTTCAAAAAGCTTGTCTGCCCAATAACTTAAGATTCCTTTGACCTACAGTCGTCATATTTGGCATGGAGGTTAGTCATGATTAGTAGATGACCCCTATTGATTTTGAGGTCACTAGGTCAAAGGTCAAGGTCACAGGGGCCTTGACTTCAAAAAGCTTGTCCACCCAATAACTTAAGATTCCTTTGACCTACAGTCTTCATATTTGGCATGGATGTTAGTCATGATTAGTGGATGACCCCTATTGATTTTCAGGTCACCAGGTCAAAGGTCAAGGTCACAGGGGCCTTGACTTCAAAAAGCTTGTCCGCCTAATAACTTAAGATTCCTTTGACCTACAGTCGTCATATTTGGCATGGAGGTTAGTCATGATTAGTAGATGACCCCTTTTGATTTTGAGGTCACTGGATCAAAGGTCAAGGTCATAGGGACTTTGACTTCAAAAAGTTTGTCCACCCATTAACTTAAGATTCCTTTGACCCACAGTCTTCATATTTGGTATGAATGTTGATCATGACTATAAGGTGGGTTATTGATTTTGAGGTCACTGGGTCAAAGGTCAAGGTCACAGAGACCTTGACAAAAAAAGCTTTTCTTCTCAATTGCTTAAGAATGTCCTGTCCGCAATGTATTGATTTTGACATTTTCACATTTGAAGCATGTAGAATACATAACTTAGCAATGCACTGGCTTAGTAACCTCAGATTTGGCAGGGAGGTTGTCCTTGAGCTCTAAATGGCCACTGTTGATTCTGACAAAGTGGTATGCGGGGGTATTCACGCCATGATAGTGGCAGTTCTAGTTCTTTTAAAATTAATGTGTTCAATGTCAAAATTTGTTTTTGTATGTATCATTATTTTAACAAAGATTTTAACCTATACAAGTGTAAATCATTGAGTATAAGTGGCAGTTTACTGCAGTGTTGTTTTATTTTATGTTTGGACTGGTGTTTCTGGATTCCTTTAATCCGTCCAAAGGATATTTGACTGCCATTGATAAATTTTAATATGAGCAGCATCACGACAAAACCAACATAATGGGTTTGTGACCAGCATAGATCCAGACCAGCCTGCGCATCCGCAGAAACTGATAGCGAACAGCATGGATCCTGATCAGACTGTGCAGATGCGCATGCTGGTCTGGATCCATGTTGGTCGCAAACCCATTATGTATGCATTTATAGTGTCTTCAGTGCTGGGCAAAATATGTTGTTTTTTCAGTTTTTATCTCAATAATAATACAGATATCTCTATCTAAATGTAGATCTGTCATACCACATGGGTGCCTGCAACTATGTCAGACCATGTCACATCTTGGTTAAGTTTTTTGTACCAACCCTAAGAGCTACAATCCTCAAAGTCAGAATATCAAATTATGACCATTACTTTCTGCTTTATTGCAAGAGTACATAACTTTGTTGACAAAATCAGACCCATTTTAAGCTTGACTACTTGGAGAATAGGGAGGGCTGTTGTACTCAACATTGTGTTGGTGTTGCCATCACAGTTATGTTTTTGAGTGCAAGTTGGTATCTCCAAAACTACTGAAGGGAATGGGTTGAAACTTCACACACACTTATTAAAGAGAATGATAGGAGGTCACTGTCCAAGTTCCAACATGGATTTTGACAGAATTATGGCCCCTTTTGAACTTAGTAAAACAACAACCTGGATAATGTAAAATTTTCTATCAAGTACTGAGAATAGCCAAGCACGCTGTCCTACCAACAGCTCTTGAATAACTAATATTAGTTAAGTGTTGTTTTTTTTTTTTTCCTACTGCCTCACCTTTTCAAAGAACCCTTTTTGAGGCATTGTTTAAAAAGCATGAATATTGGTTTATAACTATGATATTTTTATGTAGATAGAAGTAAACTGTAAATATGAGGCCATTTTAAAAATGTATTTGTAAGCAATGTAAATATATCTATAAAATGAATTTGTCATGAAACATGATTTTATTTATAAAAAGCATTTCATTTGAAGTTTAGAGATTGAAATATCTTGAGACTTGAGTGCATTTTTATTAGCATTTTTTTATTATTATTATTCCATTGTTGAATGTGCAGTTATTGTATGGAATATAACCAGTATTTTTTGCTTTAAAGCTACACACCTCCAGATTATAAAAATGAATTATTTCATTCAGGAGGAAAAAAACTATTGGAAGTTTTAAAATATATACATGTGTATATAATGATTAATGAAAATAAGAAATGTATAGCTATTCCTTATTCATAGGCCAATTAAATTGTTTTTTGGGCACAAAATTTGATTTAAAAAATAAACGTAGTAAGTCCCCTAGTAAAGCTTTTTAATTTCTTTATTTTATCACTTACTAATATAAAAAAGATATTATATTTTGAACTCTTTCCAAATTTTTCATTAAAATTTGCAAGAATCGGGAGATGTGTTGCTTTAAAAGATATTTTTAAAAGATTTTTTATATTGGATTATCTAGCTATTATCTTTGTATGTCATTTTCTGTGATGTCATTTTCTGTGCTTTCTTCTACACTTTTGTTGTACATGTAGACATATGGTCTAAGAAAACTTCATGAGACACTATGTTAACCTTTAGCCTTGCTTACATTATGTAAATGGACTTACATTGTACTGTACTTGTTATATTGGTGAAATACATTGTCAAAAAGTGAAATTTAAGGAGTAGATTAACAGTGTAGAGTCTTGACTGACTTCTAGAATATTTAAGCCGATCAGGCTGTGTACTAAAAGCAAAGGTAAATTCATAATCTCTATTCCATATCATGCTAGCTTTGGGAACTTTACTTCTGCTGAGATACACCTTACCTGAAATATTGCTTGAGAGTGTTTAAATAAGCTTTCAACACAATTGAACTAAAATAAATTTGTGCCGCGTCACGACAAAACCAACATAGTGCGTTTGCGATCAGCATGGATCCAGACCAGCCTGCGCATCCGCGCAGTCTGATCAGGATCTATGCTGTTTGCTATCAGTTTCTCTACTTGTAATAGGCTCGGTAAGCGAACAGCATGGATCCTGGTCAGACTGCGCAGTTGTGTAGAGTTGGTAAGCGAATAATATTAATATTTTGAAAATTAAACAAATGAACATTACAGTCTCGTCATAACTTGTACAGAAGTTTAGACAGACTAGGTTCTATAATTGTCAAATAGTGTATACATTATCACCTTTCTTAGAAAAAAGTTTAGCATGGCTAATTGTACCGCCCAAAATGTCCAGTGTTCTTTTTTCTGTTTCTCTCATAATTCCTGTTGTACATAGTTCATTTCTTTTTATGTCGTATAGTAACATTAAGCTTTTATTCTGTATTTATGTCCTTGTCTTATACATCTGTGTTTTTCCTGACTTGTATTCTATTGTAGGCATATACTTCTTGACTGCACTTTAATACTATGCTTGCTTTGATCTTAAAAAGATATATTTTACCCACTGAAAATTTCCTGATTTTTAACACAGTTTGATTTAAAATGGAATTAAACATCAGAGTAAGTAAATAAAAAAAGTAAATAATATAAACATTCCATTTAAATAGACAGAATAAAAGACAACCAAAACTTGATTTTAAAGGGTATAATATTTTTGCCTTTGCATTTATTTTCTTATTGTATTATTTATTAACTATCTAAGTGAAAATACATGTAATGATGATTTATGTTTAGAAAAGATGCAATATTTTATGAAAAGATTGTACCAACACAATGCAAATTTTATAATCTGCCATGTATTTACAGTCTAATCTGTGTTAAAGACCATATTTGAATATAGATGGCCCTGCATTTATCTTCACAAATCTTTCATTGATTAAATATAAGAGTTACCTCCAACAAAAGACCACTTGTCTTTAAAGGCTATATTCAGTCTGTCCCATGGATGGCCATTGTTCACAGGTTTGGCTGTAGTTTCATTGTAACATTATTTTCTTTAGGATGTTTCATATATTTATGGTTTATGACTCCTGATAGATACTCGGTTTCAATTTTTAGGTCAATTAATCTCTAAATGCGAAATATATTTTTCAGATTTTGTTATGTTTCCTAGGGTAGCAAGAAAATCATCTGTGTAGTTGTAATTTTTATAAAATATGCAAAGTATTTCTCACTATCTATGCATTGGTAAAGTATAAAAACTATATATGAATAAAATAGTAAACGTTTCATTCTTGTTTTCTTTTTTATCTTATGTCACTGAATGTGGCCCTGTATTGTATTTTACTTATCTAAGGTTCCAACCTTGTCTTAGTTGACTTTTATTATTCTGACATCTTCAAAAAAGATACCAAGTCCTACAGGTACGGATCAAGTTCCTTCAATACCCATGAAAAAAACCCACAATAAACAACTTTCTTTTCAACTCCCGATGTTTTGCTTGAAAACACATTGCCAAACTCGGAGCCTTAATGGGCCGGCAGGACTGGTGGTGGTGTTGGTAGTTTTCAAGCTCGACTATTCGATCACGGCAGTAAATCACATTGAATTTACCAGAGCACAGTTAAGCCGCCGCATCGTTCCTGGGAAGGCTGTCAAGCAGTTTACCAGTACTAGTTGCCTCCAATTTCGGAAGGAACTGATAACTTCTGTACATATCAGAGCAGAGGTACAGAGTGAATGACCGTAGAAAATTGGTTGGAAATCTAACGACAAAACGAGTGCCACTTAACTCGGTATTGGCATATAAAGATGATCATCAATAGTAATTCACAAACTATCGCAGCAAGTTTAAAACCTATCTGGTTAAATGACAGTTTATATTGCAAATATGGATGTTGTGATAGTTATTTTCAAGGGAATAATTGCTGTCGTGTCTCCGTAAATTCCATGAATATTTAACAGAAACGTTTTCCGTCAGAATTAGAATTAAACATAATTATATGGTGTTTTTTTTAAATTAGATGTCTCGAACTAAATCGTCAAACATCACAAATGCGAACTCGAATTTATAGATTAAAACTAATTCAAAAGGCCGTAAAGCTGTAACTGGCGATCTATTCTTGCCGAATTTGCGACTCTGTACAATGGTATTGCACGGCCGTGCATATATTTTGACGTGACGTCATTAGCGTTATACAAACGTAGTTTATAGACACGCTAAATGTGAGCGTTATACTATAGGCGCGTCAATGAAAAATGATTCTTTTTTTCACTTTAAACGGTCTTTATTTTTGGTATGAGATAAATAGAATTACTGAATTTTTATTCAACTCGTGCAATAAATTCAGTATTGAACTTACACTCATTCAATATCCTCTATTTAAAAAGCAAAAGCTCTGTACAGTCACGTTAACGTTATGTTGGTATTCTTATCATTAAATCACTGAAAGCTGTTTAATAACCGACACAGACACTGTTTGCTTAATAAACTAGTGAGATGGCAGAATGTAAAACGTTCCCCCAACAAAAGATCAACTTCTTTTTAAAGTGACATTATACCCATCTAAGGGTATATAGTATGTAAAAGGGTGAAAGTCAAAATAAGTTTACATTTTGACATGGTTTCTTTCAATATTATTATTCACTTTGCACAAACCATTGTGGCCAATGAAATTTCTAAAAAATATCCATTGAAACTTCAAAGTTACCAGTAACGTTCAATTTATAAAAAGAGTGGGACAGTCTTTTTATATTTTAGGGAAATTTATATTTCATCCTAAACATTTTCCGATATCAATCGTTGGTAAATCACCATTACAACAGACAATCGTATGAAATATATAATCAATTCAGCTCAACTTGAGAATGAAACAAAATGTTAAAGTGAACATCAAAATTAAAAAGGGGAAAAGGAATAGATAGATCTAGGGATCTTATAGCCGATAGAATGTAACCCTGTGCGTTTAAATACCAACATAACTACATTTCCTCATATATATATAAAGCAAAAAATAATTATGTCAGTTTTAATTAAATCTGTAGGCATTTATATCCTGCATTTTCTTTCATACAAGCTCACATGATTTTTCGCGCCAAACGAAACGGGCACCTGCAGTTTCCTTGACGACACGTCAGCGTCCCTCTACGTGGTATAGTATCATTGTTTACAAAATGGCGGCTGCAATGGATAGTGGAATTACAACGGAGAGTGATTCTTCGGGATTACGACAGCGGTACGTGCCGGACACTAATTCCGAATGGGACAGTGAACAGCCGTACGGGGGAAAGGTCTATTTGGCAAGAAAGAAAAAACCTGACCCGCCACACGTGAGGGCTGTCGAGGTAATCAAACTGCATATCTCTACTCTCGATCTATAAATAGTTCTAGATGGCCACATGTTACATTCTATGTTTATTTTAAAAATACTACTAAACTCGTTTAGACTTATATATTGTAGGTTCGGTATTAAGAAGTTTTCATTTAGTTGAATCTAAGTAGGCCTAGATCTACTGCACTCTAGGTTGATCACGCTTTAATAATTAGGTAGTATAAGCAACGCAATTATAGAACCCCGAAGTTCATTGATGCTTGCTAGCATTGGAAGATACTTTAACTGGTAGATTCTATAATTGACACATGAAAAATAGACCTGTTATCAAAATTTTGATATTAGAAGATTTTGTAGAGATTTAGCCTAGTTTAGAATACGTGTAGAATACTGAGAATACGCGATGTCCACTGTATAAATTTAGAGATATAAATTATATCGGGTAGAATTGTGATACATCGATTCATTCATGCTACCTTGCGGCTAGAAATCAATAATTTGTCCCGTATCCTAACTCGTTCCACTGTTTTTATTGGTTTTAAGTCGTAATGTCATTGATTGTTGGCTTTTTATCGATACACCTCATCCATTATTCAGTTCTTAGATATAATATAGAAATACATGTATGTTTAGTGCTTATTTCCAATGTTGAGACAGGTTTTGATGCAGAACTTTTTAATGCTGAAAAATAAAGTAATTTTAGCGTTAGTTTTTAATTTAATTCAAAAAGAAAATCAAGCAATGAATTCTTACCAATTCTTACGCATGTTTTAAAATGAAGGGTTATTATGAAATCGTTAGATATATATATAAAAAAAAATAACTCCAGTACTCAATGTTACTACGTGTAATGTAGGCCTATCATAGTGGGTGGCTGCTAAAATTCAATTCAGCGACTTATTTAAAGCATGTAGATCTATGCTTCAAATATTGACTTTTATTTTTCCCCCTTTGTTTTGAATTGACCAAATATATCTTTTTACGTTCGCTGTTACATCATAACGATATAAACCATGTTTGACCCGGACATTCGAAGAAATAGGCTTACCGATTTTTGCATTTAGATTAACAGCATTTATCTCTCTGTTGAACTATTGAAAAACAAGAACATCCACAACGGCCAAAATTTTGTTATCATTTGTATGAAAAAATCCAAGCCAGTAAATTATTTTACAAATTTCATATTCATGCGGCGTGATATGAGGTAATTATTAATCGTTTGGTACAACACTAAGTTATATTGGATGACTTCCCGGCGGCTCGTCCAATATAGATTTTGCAGCTGTGTGCGAATCCAATGGAATCAGTATTGTTTTTAACACTATGTTTTCAGACCGGAGAAGACACGTTGACTTTAAGAAAACACTTGAAATCAACAGTGCTTTTAGATCGCATTGTATCATATAAATGTATAGTTTGGAGATCTATTGAAAATGTGTGAGTGTTAAATCGTATACCAATACATGTAAAGTGCTTAACAGGAGTGTAGGGATAAACATAGATGGTGATGATGATGATGATAATAATAATGATAATAATAATGAGAAAGATAATAATAAAAATAATGATAATAATAATAATAATAAATGGAGATCACATAGTGCAAGAACTGGAAGCTCACAAGGTGTTAAATAATGATATCTATCTTTAAAAATGTTGTTTCCTTTCTTTTCCAGGGTTTTGCTTTATGTGCCACGATAGTGTTTGCATTTTATGCCTATTTTTATTTTGACAACCTCCATTTCCACGTGACACACGCATACGCACACCTTGGTTACCCTGCAGCTCAACACCAGGTTGGACAACGATATCTTCATGGTATGGTATACCATTTCTGTTGCTCTTTTTTACTGGAGCTGTATACATTTACCATACTCCTTTCTAAGCATTTAAAATCCGCTCCATTTTGGTCTATCCATTCAGTTTATTTTTCATTGAGAGCCGATTTGGAAACATGAAAAATAGTTTTAATAATTAATTATTAATAAAAAAAACCCATTTAAGATCAGTATAAATCTGTCGACTTACTTACTTTTAGGTGGAAGTCGCACACGTAAGAAAGATTACGTGTTTACATAAAATAAAATTGTCGTCGGGTATCCTAAATTTTACAAAGTTTTGTTATGTGTCCGCAGAGAAAGAAAAAAATCGTATATTTTTTTAAATATCGAAATAAATTTCGTGTACAGGGTATCGGCAAAAATTTCTTAAACATAAAAATTTATTTTTTAAGTAATTACATGTATATAGTGCATCAAAATAGCACCATGATATAGATATCAAAATAAATTTAATGTACAGTGTATCTGCAAAATTTTCTACAACATAGAAAATTCAAAATTTTAGAAAATATTTTGTATTAAAAAAGCAATGAGAAAGTGCTTATGGTAACAAATCATGGCCACCTCCGGATATATAGTTGTATTTTTCATGCATTTAATTATTTATCTGCTTTATATTAAAAATATATGTGAAACTAACTTCAGTGATTCTTTTGTTTCAGGAAAAGGGGTAGAAAAACATCACGAGAAAGCCATGGAATGGTTTAGGTAAATTAAATATTTCATATTTTCGTTGTATATTCAAAATGCGAATTTTGAAACGAATTTATAAAGTATTTTTTTTATAAAGTTAAACATTGCGAAATGTTTTCATTAGATAGATTTGATAAGAGTGATCGGATAAGCAATTCTTATGTTAATTAAACAATAACCGACATTGCTATTTAACAAAGAACAAAATTTTACATTTATGCCAATTCTCTAGATTTGTTGTTGTAATCATTTAGTAATGAAGACTGTAAGGGTTGAAATAACCTATTGGCCATTGATGTTACCTTTCTCTTTTGAAACTTAAAATTCATTTAATCTTAACCAATTTGTCATTAGATATTACCCCATCAAACCAACGTATATAAGGCAAAATCTTCGCCCTGAGTGTTGTATGTAGGCTTAGAAAATTTTAGAAAATTACTGATGAAAAAAATGTAACCTTACTGGATAATTTGTGATTAAAACACAAACTGATATCAATTTGAAATACATATGAGCCGTGTCACGACAAAACCAACATAATGGGTTTGCGACCAGCATGGATCCAGACCAGCCTGCGCATCTGCGCAGTCTGATCAGGATCCATGCTGTTCGCTATCAGTTTCCTTACTTGTTATAGGGTCTGTAAGCGAACAGCATGGATCCTGATCAGACTGCGCGGATGCGCAGGCTGGTCTGGATCCATGCTGGTCGCAAACCCATTATGTTGGTTTTGTCATGACGCGGCTCATATGTTCTTACACATGTGCTGTAGCTCTCTTGGTTGCGTGCATATAAATAAAGTTGTGTTTGTTTTGATTTGTATTAATTATATACAGTTTCAAAAACCAGTTAAAGTAATTGAAATCGTGATCGAAAATTTGCTGGAGGTGATGATGGTGTTAGTAATTTACCCCTCCTCCGGCAGTAAGAGGCAGTAAGCCACTTTAAATTCACCAGAGTCCTGTTAGGCCACCGTATCGTTTCTGGGCAGGCTATGAAGTAGTTCATCAGTACAAGTGACTTTATTTTCACATGAAACTGATAACTTCTGTACATGTCAGAGCCGAGTTACAGTGCAAATGACCGTTGAAAGGATTTCATGATCAGTGACAATGAAAATGACTTGCACCGTCCAGGAATCGAGTCCGGGTCGCCCAATTCAATGTCAAACGTCTATATACCTACCGGGCTAACTGGGCGGTTTTTGTTGAACATTTATAACTATCGAATAAATAATGGATAACATAAAAAAGTTGTTGAGCTTGTGTCTGGAATTGATGTATACTGTTGCTATATTCCAGGAAAGCCGCGGACCAAGGACACGCCCACGCCTCTTACAACTTGGCAATCGGACATCTCAAAGGCATGAAGACAGATCTAAAACCTGGGTTAAGTTTCTTTGTTGACTTTTTTTAAAAGTATATTAAACTTCGCTACATTGCACTATCCATTTTAATAATCTCAAACCCGGAGCGTGAAAAATATGCATTGTGATTTTTTTTGGTTGGGTTTAATTAAAGTCGCTCCAACACTGTGTAGGTCGTGTGACGGCTTTCCAGCTTGACGGGTAAAGAAAGAACCACGTAGTACAGTCCCTGGGGACCTTTTGTGTGCAAAAAAGGTCCATGGATAAATGATATACCAATGTAAAGCTAAATGTTTGAAGTTTACAAAAAATTTGGGTAGACATGTCAAATCATGGTACGTTTTGAGAAATCCAAGATGGCCGCCAAGATGGCCGCCAAATTATTGAAAAATGGCTAATACGCAATTTATATGATAAAATTAGTTCTTTTTGTATTTATTTTGGTGCAGGTGATGTTAAAACTTCACATACTATTGGAAAAATATGAAAAAGGGTCCTTTTCCTTTTTCTTATGCATATACTCTTGTTTTCATAGAGAAATTTTGCTAAAAAAGCATGAAAAAGTAACAAAAATCGACATGGGGCTGGCATTTTTTCCTATCAGTCGAGACATAGTGGTGAAAACTAATATTTTTACCATATTATACAAAGACCTTATCAACAACTTACTAATTGTACCCTTATTTTAATTTTTATTGTGTAAGAATGTGAATTCTGACATTCCTAAAGTGGGTGGGGTACACGAAAATTGAGTCCCAATTTCTAGTGAACTGATATATAACGATTATTAAGACTAAGAATAATCAACAAGATTACATTTTAAAATGTTCTTAAGTCTTTAATTTTCTAAAAGGTAGATTTTTATTCTACCAACAACATTAATTGGTTCTGTTGCCATGGCAACAAAGTGGTTAAATGAGAGAAACCCGGAAACGTATGAGGCTTTAGGTTTTATCATTTCAAGCATGTTGTAGAAGTTAATGTCATGATTATGCATTACAGAATTCAGAGTTGGATACATTTGAAACATAAAAAAAAATCATTTCAAATTTCACTATATTTACTTTCCACGAAAAAACACAAATTTGAATTAAAACATCGGTAACATTTTGCTGAACCGTTACTGTAACAATAAAAACGCTTAAAGTTTTAGAGGCAAAAGATGATAATGAAATCTACTCAGAGTTATATTGAAAAATAAAATTTATGCTTGATGTTTGGCCCGATTTGGGAAAAAAAACTTTTCACCATTCTTCATTTATTGGTCATTAAATAATAATAATAAATAACAAATAACGCAAAAAAAAAATCCCACAGATCAAATGTGATAAGAAGGAATAGACAATATGTCAATATGTTGTGATGAAGGACGTCTTCAAGATAATGTGCCATGGATGCATCTGGAAAACCTAAATGATTGTGTTCTCATCTCAATGCAATACAAGCCCAGCTGAAATATTTTAACAGTTGGAGAAACATGGATAAAATCACCATTTTGTATTAGAAATTTGACACTTTCTTCTATTCTAAAAAATATAGAGCAGCATAAATTATAAATCCTGTATAGATGTCTTGTTACGCAAAACAAATAGGCCATATTCCACCGTTACCTCAAAATTCTTTATAAATTATTTTGTGACCTACAGGTCAAACCACCTAATGCTTTGTTATACGGTCAGTATGTCTTAAATGATCATCAACAAACTCCGGACTGTTCATCAAATGGCAGTTTGTCTTATTACCAAAAACAACCCTCCATTTAAACACATTAAAATAGAGAAAAACAGAATCCCTGAAACGTTGTATAGAATCTCAATTGTTTTACCTATACAGTAGGGACGAACTCCAGTATACATTAAGAACAAGCTACAGAAGAATGTACACAAAACTAAAACTTAAAAGTCTCAAATTAATTATACAATATAAGTAATTCCGATATGTAAATAATATTTTTTTTTTGTTACCGCAGTCTCACTTCGTTCTTTAGAAATATGTGACTATTTAAGAAGATGGCGGTCTCTTTCATAATATTATTATAAATCACGTTGAATAGAATTTAAGATTATGTTTATATGCAAATAGTTTTACATAGCCATGTCTAGATTTGTATAATTGTTGAAATTTTATTTATATGTCGTGTATTCTTTTTTAAAGTTTATAACTATGATATAAATTTGTTGATTTTAACGCATTTGAACATGTTATATATATCAGAAAGGCACTTGTCTAAATAAATTTGGTGTAATGATAGATTTTGCTTTTGTTTTCGACTGTTTTTACCAGTAATAAGAAAAATATGTGTTTGTAAAACTTTAGGAGCGATTTTTGTTCCACTCACACAAAGAAGTATGTAAATTGTCGTCACGTAGTAATAAGCTATAACTATATACAGGTAAGCATTCAAATAAAATCTCAAAGACATTGGTAATCAAATCAACTGTTACAGTTTCGTTATTTTCTCATCAATAAATGTCAATAAATCATGTGGAATAACCCGCGGCTGAACGTATCCAAAATTCATATCAGCTTTCTGTTTTAAATAAGTAATTATAAAAGTGCAGTCTTAAAACCATAGTTTCAATGTAATTGGAGATGAGGAAAAACAGCATTTCTCAAATTGTCCGGTTGCATGTAATGCACATGAACACTAGTGTGTTCCAAATTAAAATTAAGTTCAGGACGTATTTGAATTTGGAATCAGGATGAACATATGACTTTGATTTCTTTATTTTACAATTAATTTTACTGTTTTCTTTATTTGAATAAGCCAAATTTCACTTTCTTACATACTTTGTAATTCTGATTTGCCTTAAAAGATGACCAGAGGGTGTCAATATTATGAAATTATGCACGGAGGGAAACATATTAGGCTTTCCTCAGTAAAGCAGGAAAGTCGCCACAAAGCCTTTTAAAGTGTTAATGTGACGTAAAATAGGCTATATTTGATAACATTTGACAGAAATTTTGTTTTGTTGTTGTTTTTTGCACAAATCGGATTATTGTATATCTTAGTCACAGAAGGAAGTTAAAAACAGAAATGACAATGTGTAATGTTTTCAAATATTCCCAGAAATAAATAAAAAGATCTTGAGCTTTTATATGTATGGCTTTTTAAGATGGGACTAAACCAACATTGTTAATTGCCTCCGCGTAGCGGTAATGGGATTATAGGAATGGACTCCGTCTGTCTGTTCGTCAGTCCATAACACTTTCGTGTCCGCTCCATAACTTTTTAACCCCTGAATTTTTTTTGAAATAACTTAGCACAAGTGATCACCATAATGAGACAATATGCAGAGCGCAATAATTGGGTTGCTATCCCCAAGTTCAAGGTCACACTTTAAGGTCAAATGTTAAAAGTCTTCATTTAATAATAAAAAGTCTACATTTCGTGTCCGCTCCATAAATTTTTTAAAGCTGTAAAGTTTTGAAATAACTTGGCACAACGGATCACCATTACGACACGACGTGCAGTGCGCAATAATTGGGTTGCTACACGAAAGGTCAAGGTCACACTTTAAGGTCAAATGTTAAAAAGTCTACATTTCGTGTCCGCTCCAATATTTTAACCGCTGAAATTAAAAAAACCATCTTGGCACAATTGATAACCAGTATAAGAACATGTGCAGAACGCAAACATTGGGTTGCTACACCAAAGGTCAAGGTCAAATGTATAAAAATCTACATTTCGTGTCCCCTCCACAACTTTTAAACCTATGAAATTTTGTTTAAATAGCTTGGCACAATTGATCACCATTATGAGACGATGTGCAGATCGCAATAATTGAAATGCTACCCTTAAGGTCAGGGTCACACTTACAGTTCATATGTTAGAAAGTCTACATTTCGCGTCTGTCTCTAACTTTTAAACCTCTGAAATGTTTTTAAGATGAATTGGCAGAAATGATCAACATTATGACACCATTGGCAGAGCACAATAAGCAAGGCACAACCCTGAAGGTCAGGGTCAAACTCAACGACCGCTGTATAACTTATTGACAATTCCAAGGTTTTAAAAATACTTAGCACAATGATCCCCACCACGATACAATCTACAGACCTCAACATCCAGGTCGCTGCAACCAAGGTCAAGGTTATATGTTCTCCATAACTTTTTGACTTTATGGAAGATTTTAAATAACTTGGCACAAATATTCGCCATCGTGAGACTATGTGCTTATGATATGCATGACACAACATCAAGGTCATGGTTGGTAAAAGGTCAAGAAGTACACATTCATGTTTCTTGCGAAGCCCCGGAGTAAACTTTCTTTACACAATGTAAATATAGGAAAAACATGAAAATATTCTTCTCCATAACTGCAGGACCTAGTATAGAATACTATTAAATTTGCTTAAATCACGACCTTGTGGTCAAAATCATTTATGCCAGGGGTCACTTCAATTTACATATAAGAAAAGCTAAAAAAAATAACTTCTCCCAAACCGATGCCTATAGCTAATTAATTCTGTTGTAGCCTTGTATAGACCAGTAAAAAATTTATTCAAATGAAAATTTAACCCACCCCTAGGGTCAACTTATTTCATATGGAGACACGTAGGAAAACTTTTTAAAATCATATTTTTCCAAAACCAAATGCCCAGATCAGATTAGATTTTGGGTTAAAAGCATTGTCAAAAAAACCTTAATTTATTTTTCAAATCTTGACAATCTTGTCAAAGTTGCCCTAACCCCAGAAGTCATTTTACTTTGTGTTATAAAGAAAAGGCTTTGAAAACTTTCTTCTCCATAAATAAAATGCTTTGATATTTAAGTGTGAAGCATTCATTCTATGACCATATCAATTTATGTCACGATATAAGTCATATAATAGCAATAATACACAATACACTTCTAAGCTTGGTAAAGTCATGATCCGTTTGATTATAATTACCTTTCCCAAGGGTCAATTGATTTACATAGTCAAACTTATATATAAAATCCTTTATAAAATCATCCCTTTAACCCCATTGTTTAGAGCATGTGAAACAATTTCTAGAAGACTTTTACCATGTTTCTTCAAATCATGAAAGGGTCGGGT
This sequence comes from Ruditapes philippinarum, assembly GCF_026571515.1. Classification (NCBI taxonomy): domain Eukaryota; kingdom Metazoa; phylum Mollusca; class Bivalvia; order Venerida; family Veneridae; genus Ruditapes; species Ruditapes philippinarum. The sequence goes on along the minus strand of NW_026861388.1, from coordinate 56,887 downwards.
CTGAGTTATACGCCAATTTCAACACTTCTTTGTTGATAGCTTGAAGGTTGGTTAAAGTATCTCACTTTCATGGATAAATAGCCAGAAGAGTAATGAACAATTTCTACTAAGCTACGGTACTAACTGTTTTGACAGACAAATGACCGTAAAACTCAATGTCCGAGATCAATTGCTGTCAGTGGAACAAGAGACGCCTGGATTTTTACATCCGACACTCTCCGTAAAGTGCTAAGTTTGCAGGGATCAAATAATGATCATGAGTCTGGATTAAAACAAGAGCCGGTTGAACCAGGTGATGCTCCTCGACTAGGTTTTGGACACACGCCCGGCGACTATATGCTCCCCCATAATTTTTCAGGGAGCATAAAAATGGCCCTGCCCAGATGTAGATTTTTATATAAAAAACTCTTTGTCAGAAACCACAATGGAAGGCCATTTGGTTGGAAGAATTGTGGCCCCACTGGTATAAGGTGACCTAGAATTTAAGACCTCGTGACTTACCTTCTTGCTTTGAAGCTAAAGAAATTTGGATAACAGACACAATATGACATGCCAGCTGACCTTAATCTGTTCTAGTGACCTCTTTGTATTTTGATTGTAAAATTTCAGATGCAGAATTATACACTGAGATCAGTTGCCCGGGAATTTTATCTAGTGCAAGTTAGAATTACATAATACAAGCTACAACCAAAAAGTTTGAACTCAACAATAAATTCGATTGTCATTAAAATATGATGTTGGTTGACCTAGAATTTGAACCAGTGACATATTTATTTCTCGTTTTAGATGCAAAGTCTTAAATTTTTACCCTATGTACAGTTTCAAACATTTGATAATGTTTATATACATTTCTACCTTAAGACTGCCTTTTACTTATTATTATCACCATTAATTTTACTTATTATTATCACCATTAATTATCCTTTCCAAACATAACAACATAACAACATTCACATCTGACATGACCTTTTCCTATGTATAGCAGTTTGAAAAAAGCAAATGCATGATGCAAATTCTTGAAATAAATTTATTCATCTAATTTCAAAATATCGGCAGCCCGCTGTTATCTGTTTTGATAATGTGCTAGAATTAAATGTGACTTCTTTTAATGTTACATTTTTTTCAATTTGTTACCATGGCATTGTGCACAGATTATTTATCTATAAGTTTGTGTCATTCTTAACAACATGCTTAAAATGCTAAAAGTTGAAAGTGTCATACGTTTCAGGTATGTCTTTCATTTTACTTCTCCGTTGCCATGGCAACAGAACAAGTTGAATATTGATAAACAAAATATCAGTCTAAGTTTCTTAATTATCTATAATTTAGGTACATGCCAAAGTGCAATACATGTTGACTATTCATAGTTTTAATTATCACAACAAACCAGTTAACAAAATACTGAGACTTAGTTTTCGTTACCCCACCCACTTTAAGAATATCAGAATCTACATTCTATTACAATGAAGATAGAAAATAAGGGTGATATTAGTATGATCTTGTTCAAGTCTTTGTAGTATATGGTAAAAATATTCATTTACATCGCTATGCCTTAGCTGGTAGGAAAAAATGTCAGCCTCATATCAATTTTTGATAATTTTTTCATGCATTTTTTAGCAAATTTATCTATGAAATTCAGAGTATATGAAAAAAATAATGGAAATGCCTCCATTTTCATATTGTTCCAATAGGATGTGAAGTTTTAACATCACATGTACCAAAATAAATACAAAAAAGAACTAATTTTATCATATAAATTGCGTATTAGCCATTTTTCAATAATTTGGCGGCCATCTTGGCGGCCATCTTGGATTTCTCAAAACGTACCATGATTTGACATGTCTACCCAATTTTTTTGTAAACTTCAAACATTTAGCTTTACATTGGTATATCATTTATCCATGGACCTTTTTTGCACACAAACGGTCCCCAGGGACTGTACTAACGGGCGTTCCGGTCTGTAGCTAGATAGCTTCCTCGACTGAAAGAATCCCACGTCGTGCCACAGCGACGAGTGACTTTAACCACTCGGTCACGGAATACCTTATAACTAAATGAATGCACAAGAAAAGGAAATAAAAGGTCATTTTAAAGGTGATAATGGACAGTGAACTGATATTGCATTATCTTTATTCACTCGGTATGAAAATATGTAATTTACGTGCAGTGAAGCCCTGATTTTCTATATGTGACTGTCTCGCAACTTCATCTGAAGTAACTGCGTATTTAATGTACCCCCTTCAATTACACTATCTTTGTTTTAGCATATGCGTTTTCATCATGTTATTGAATTCTTAGTCTTATGAATATATATAAATTTACTAATTCCAGAGAGGCACATCAATTGATTCACCATGCCGCTTCTAAAGGTGTAAAACAAGCTCACAAAGTGCTTGAAAATGTGTGTTCCAGGGGAGGCTGCAAAAACTGATTCGGAAAGGCTAACTATTTTCCGGAAATCTTTATTTTCAACGAATTTCAAGTTTGGAAATTTAAATAGTTGATAGTAATCATGCTTTCTTTAACGTACTTGTTTCCAGACTATGCTAATGTCATTTAAAACCTGTACAATAAACTCGTTAAAATTCGGCAGATTCCGTCACTTTCAGTGACAATCATGGTGACCGATACAAAACCTTGGCAGCTCGCCAAAAGCCCATATAAAATGATCACCTGTCATAAATAATAATTAACTTTCGTATTTTGAATTAACATTATTGATTGCTTAATTATTGATAGTACTGTTACTTCGTGATAATCCGTCCATATCTTAAAAGTTTTTTTTTATGCAAAAACAATAAATGAGCCGTGTCATGACAAAACCAACATCATGGGTTTGCGACCAGCATGGATCCAGACCAGCCTGCGCATCCGCGCAGTCTGATCAGGATCCATGCTGTTCGCTTACAAACTCTTTTACAAGTAGAGAAACTGATAGCGAACAGCATGGATCCTGATCAGACTGCGCGGATGCACAGGCTGGTCTGGATCCATGCTGGTCGCAAATGCATTATGTTGGTTTTGTCATGACACGGCTCAAATGTATATCTTTTATATTCGTATTGTTAACATATTATGTATTATGTAATCATGTTTGATAAATTTCTGTTTAATAGTTTGTAATGAGGAGTCCTAGTTACCTTAATGAAAAATTTTACTTCAAATATTCTTGTTTTTATTCTTGTATTGAATTAGATTATTTTCCTGGCGCCGGATTAATTGCCCTCGCTTTTATGCAAATCACTGATGAAATATGAGGGCATATTTTAATATGTGGCAATAACTCACTTTTACCATGATTTGCACGTGAAGGTTCATGTATAATATACCGTTGGAAAGATTATTGATTTTTCTAACCAGCACGATTTGCTCGTGCAATTAAATTTTAGTTTGTCTTTTAATACTGGTTTAATGTACTGGTTGTAAACATGACTGAGTTGCATTGTGATTTGATAGTGTTATTGGGTAGATGCTCTTCAGAAATAAAAACGGATCTAGATTTAAGTTATGAAGAAACTGCCTTTCCATATCTTACAATTGCCAGGTGGGTGTCAATGCTTAAGGGAGGTAGAACTAATGTTAAGGATGATCCGCGCCCTGGGCGGCCAATTTCCACTACCTCTGAAAAAGACATCAGCAGTTGATGAAGATGCAAGGTATACAGTGGAGGAGATAAAGTAACACATCGGGCCCTAGGGCCTTATAAGTGTTTTCCATCTTGAAAGAAAAAAAATAAGTTAAGGATTTACTTACTTCAAACCAGAAAGTGGAGCAGATTGAAAAAGCCTCGGCTTTATTGACTAGGTTCAAAGATCGAGACTCTAGATGCCTGAGAGAAATTGTCACATAGGATGAAATGCGGCTTTATTTTGAACCCGACAATAAACTCAGTGAAACATTACCGCTATATCTTTTATAAATGTTGTTCCGTCATAAAAATAATAAAGAGTAATTTCTGTAAATGGCAAAAATACACATATACTAAAAATTAATTTTAAGCAAAAAAATATATAAATAAATAAAAAAAATAAAAAAGAGAAAAGCAGAATCCCAAAAGAAAGCCAAACACGGCAAAAATGAAAATGTAGGCTCGGTTTGATTGAGCCTGTTCATGGACGGTACTGGAAAGTGCAAGTTACCGTCCACGCCCCTAGCACCGGCTTAAGCAGAATTCAACATTTAACATTTTGATTGTTTTTTTCTCTTTCTTTTATATTATAGATTGTAGACTACAAGTAACATTAACATACAACTTAAACAGAAACATAAAGTATTTTCGTTTATAATATTCATCCGTATTGCTTAATCATGTGACGCAATGACTGGAGATAGCTAAGTTTATCGAACAAGGCTTTATCCAGCACATATAAGCACACAATATTGACAATAGCAAGATAAGTAGTATATATTTAGATAGAATATACATGATATGGTGTGAGCTATGCAACTAAAACTCAGTCATTGAGGTAATGCATACATTATTATGAACGGAATCGATTTTAGAAATCCAGATATGTTACGTGTAGTTGCATAAATCTATTGTAAATTTTTTACAATTATATCTAAAAAGAAATTAGATTTTACCATATAGCAGTTTTCGAGCACAGACACTTCTCCGCCCCAGAATATAAAAAACTAAAAGTATTATCTATTACAAGAATTAGTTTTCAATTTTTTTTATATTAGTATGAGACGGTTAAGTGTCCAACACGTGAACAAGTTTGAATAGAATTTCATAACATTTTAAAAAAGTCATTTTTTTTTACCAACGCTTCAATTTCTTGAAATTATGATATTTTAGGGACTTTTTTAAACGTTGTTAAAATAGCGGAAAACAAGTTTTATGTTCAAGACATGTGACCAGGTCGTAATAATATATACGGTTTGCACGATAAAAATAGACATGGTGTATACAAGTGCGGATCAAGAAGGGGAGCCATGCACATAACACCAAGTGTCTGTGTATAAGCAGTTTTCGAATTTACGATAAGCAGTTTTCGAGTTTACCATCAATCAATTTTCGAGTTCACCATAAAGCAGTTTTCGAGTTTACCACAATTGACATAAGCAATTTTCGAGTTTACCACAATTAACATAAGCAGTTTTCGAGTTTGCCGTAAGTGTGTTTTCGAGTTTATCATAAAGCGGTTTTCGGGAGTATAACAAGTAGTACCAAGGACGACATAACCCCATAAGTGAGAGGCAGTATGTTTTATACGTTTTAAGTACATTATATAGCTTTTATTTAATAATATTTTTCTATCATGTCTTTACTTATAGATGTCTCTTAAGAAAGCAAGAATGTAAATATCAAAAATAGTACATGTCTAATATTTAAATGTGTTTATGTAAATGTCTGTAATTAAGCGAGATAAGTTACAATTCAAATAGACAGTAGGTCTATAATATATAGAAAATGTATGTATGTGTGCATGCGTGCACGTGTGTTTGGTTGTGTGCGTGTGCGCGCGAGAGAGTTTATTTACTGCAGTTTGTGAAAACGAAGAAAAAGCAAACTTGATGATGAAAGAAGGATGTGTGATTGAATAGTAGATAATTATTATTTTAGCAAACCATTAATCTGTTAAAAACCATTATGTATGGGCATTAATGTATAGTGGCAACAACAATACTGTTGCTTGGTCTATAAAGACTCGTTGAGACATGTATTCAATTGAAATAAAGGACATATGGTCGGGAGATTTTGTCAAACGGCAAACCATTATTATGTGTTGAATAAAACATCAAAGCGGGTAAGTTGCACAAGCAAATGAATATTCAATGTTGCCAACGTATTTGATTCATTTAATGGTTGCTAATAATTATCATCATACGATTTGAAATAGCTGTGATCTCATTAGTCCAGGAGTCGTCAACAGAACAAATAATTAATTATATTCGCAAATGCGAAAATGACATTCTACTGGTTAATACCACATCATATTCAATGGATGATTAGTCAATAACTGTATGATATTTAATTGCTGAACTAATCAATAATTGTATCATATCTTATACCGTTTATAAAAGCCCTTCTGATTGGCTAATTTGTGGTGACGTCATGAATCTGCTCGAAGACATAGCCAATGTTATTCTATATCAACCGCATCTCTCCGGTTCTTTCATCAAACTTTGGATATGAATAAAAGCAGAGCAATCGCAACTACTCGGCCCTTTCCGTCAGTCTTCGGATAAGGTTATTATAGATAATAGCTGAGGCAGTTCCGAATGAAAGCAAAGATGCTCCGATTGATTCGATTTAATGATCATAGGCTTATATGATTTGGTCATGCAATATCTAGTTTTGCTGACCTGATAAAGTTTATATCGTTCTCGGTCATTATAACTGTTTAATAATTAGCAAAATAATAGATCCGAAAACTATATATAGATTCTATAATTGTATAATATTTTTGAAGCAGAAAATACAGGGAAATGTGATGGTAATAAATCACTTCGTTATAAAGTTGTGCATTGTTCTGAATATATACAGGTACCTTACATTTCAAGCAACACGACTATTATTTATTGTAAGCATCAGAGAGTTGTTGATACTATGAGGTTAATTGTTGAATACAATACTGAATTTTATTGGACGAGTACACAGCTGCCAAACCTATATTAGATGAGGCATAAGCCGAGACTGATACAGGTTTTGTAGTTGTGTACGAGTTCAATATAATCAGTATGGTACTTAAACATGTTAAATGACTTCCTTATTTCACTCCACCGTATTTGAAAGAACTATGTTTCTTCAATTAAGGATTTGATATGGAATTTTGACCCTCTCTGTCAAAAAAACAAAAACAAAACAAAAAAAAACGAGTTGCGATATGGATTCGATATGATCCTTTTGCACTCTGGAAATGACAAAGAAGCTATATGGGAGTATGGTATATCAAATATCATATGGTGAATTTAAGCATAATATTTTTTTTAATAAGTTATCTGTGATAATAAAAACTGGAAGAAATTTCGGTTTTAACTGAATTATTTAGCTGATGATCTTTAGAATATTTGATTTTCCATATAAAACATCATTTTTTTAAGTGTTTAATTTCTTAGAAGAGGAATCTCTCAGATGCATGTTGAATATATTAGGTACACATTTTATGACAGTGCATAATTATATAATATGTTTATTATTGGATACTTTTTTCAATATACGAGAATAACCAGTTACATGACAAAATCATCAAAATAATGGCAATTGAATTAAAACAAATCGCCAATGGACTTTATAACTGTATATGTTTATGTTCTGTTCCCACGTGTGTTTTTCGAAACTTGTCCTCCCAGAAAGTTGTTACTCTTTGCCCGTTGTATGAACTTTGTATCCTTATCCGCTCTATTTTTGATTATTTGAATTCGTATCAAAATTATAATAAACAACTTTGATTAGATGTCAGTTGGAAAGCAGTTCTTAAGAGATTAGTCTGCTCATCAAACAAAACCAAATATTCTTATTTTAAAAGAATATTTGCATGAATTTTCTTTCTAGAATTTAAACAATATGTATACTGTAAACTAACTTAATTTTGCGGCCACGAAATTTCATAGTTTTCGAAAAAGATATCTATTTTTGGGAGTTCTTAAATTGCGTGGATTGTCAGTTTGTGCAAAAAGAGTAAATTGCAAATGATGTAAAATGCAAAATAATCTTAAAAGCAGGCGAATTTCGTTGTTTATTAAATTCATGGATTGTCCTATCAACGAAAAGCACGAAAATAAGTTACCCACGAATTGTAATGACTTTGCATAATACATCGCAAAACATTCATCCATTTTATATATTGGAAATTCAATGTCCGTTTTTATTACAATGTATATTTCTGTACATTCAATTATTATCATAATTAAAGAGCACAAGAAAAATAGCTTTAATCTTATCAATAAAGGAACATATCAAAATAAATAATTGGTAGAAGAAATGGATGAACTCCAATTGGCCTTTGACGTTTTCTTTGTATTATGTTTTCGCGTAGAATAATATACTAATTAAATTCATTTATTTTATATTCCAATCTGTATACTGCTTTATCTAATGTATTAAGAGCATGTAAGATGTTTAATAACTGAAGTGAGTAGCGCTGAACGTTTAGTAATGTTATAAAGATAGTAAGTGTAAACAAAATAGTAGTTTGAAATCTGTACCCCAAAAAAAATAAAAATAAAAAAGTAAATAAATGAATAAATAAAAATAAAATAAATACAATACCCCCCCCCCCCAAATAAAACAAACAAAACAAACAAAAACAACAACAGCCCCTCCCCCACAAAAAAAGAAAAAAAAGAAAGCAAAACAAATCAATATAATTATACAAATTGTATAAGAGCAAAAGAAGCAAAAGATAGTTCATCTTTATGGCCAACAATTAACTTTTGAAAACTGTAACAAAGAAATAAAAATTGTAGGTTTTTTTTTTACTTAATTGGCCTTAATTTAAGCCCACATTGGAAATTAAAAAAATTCTCAATATCCAACATGCTTATTTATTTTTCTCTGAAACATGATCAACAATACGTAGAATTATATCTAAATACAGATTTTTGTTTTCTAATTAATGATATTGGAAAAATATGACCGATAAAATAATATTAAAAAATATTCTAAATACAATAAAAAGTATTTGGTCAGTTAATTTGTGTAAAAAGTGGCTAAAATTACACAAGGATATCACGAAATGATGGCATATTTTAGTGATAATGTGTATTTCCCGATTCAGTTTTTGGAATTTTATGAAATTTACCGGGTTATAAAATATACTTGTTCAATGGAATCCGTCCCCCTTTTTATGTCTCACGTACTTTTTGGTATGCATAACATGAAATGTCTTGTTTATATAATTCGAATTTTTGTTTATGTAATAAGTTCTTGTTTACATTCTTTAAAACTGTTAAGGACATAAGGTCTTAAATTTTGAGACAAGGCTCATTACATCCATGTTGTTACTTGATAATTGCTCCAGGTAACCTAGCTTTTCTTTTTCTTTTCCGCCGTGGAAAACATATTTATTATAAACAACATTTCCATAACCAAACAATAAGTTGTCTTGTTAAACGCATGCCGCGGCCACACCCATTGTGGTATATAAATGGAATAATGAGGCAGTAAAAAGTTAGAAGGTGACGGACACAGTATCGTATGAGGGTCGTCTGTTTATTCTGTGAATGACGAAGTAAAAATGATGTTGTATACGGCTTGCGCTGTAATTATTTTTGCTTCGGTTTGCAATGCATTGTTACTTCAGAATTCGTCGTCTGGAATCAACACGTTCAAGAATGCAATGCTTAATGCTGCTAAAACACTTTGCCCGCTGTCAAACATATGTGGAAATAATAATTTAAGTGACGTCAACAAAGCCGAGACAGGAAAAATCTCTTGTTGTGAGGGTATGTTTGATTATACATTTTTATTTGTACCATAAATACCATAATATATACATGTATATATACTTATTTATTAACTTGATAAGGATTGACTCTGCAGTACATTTGTTTGCATTTCAAAGGCAATATGGACTAACATTGCATTGAAAGTCATTATTTATGATAAGAATACATCCCTTTTTCACTATAGTATAACAGTACAGAAAATGCGTTTTAAAGGAAACATATCAAGTCTATCGGCGTTGATAATAACTATCTAGTGTTTGAAAATAGTTTTTAGTTCATGAATACACGTTTACTACAACAAATATGGACAAAATTTTGTGTGAACCTTATTGTAGGGTGGCCATTTTGTCAGCAACTTAAAATGTCAAATATGTTTAGGAGAGAGGTTCCGTATCAATATTGTCTTAAGCTGTTTACATTACTTCATTTTTAAATGGACTACCTTGAGGTTTTTTTTACGAGACGAGACTGAAATTAATTTTGTATTCCAAATGATGTAGGTCTTGACCAATAACTTGTGTGCGAAATTTCAGATTTTCAGATCATTCGCTCTCTCCGTTATTCTAAAAAAAGATTGTAATTGTGAAAATTACCAAAAATTGAAAAACGTTGCAACGATTTCACTGATATAAGGTTTTCAACTTATTTCATTTTATATTTTTTAATTATCGTTTGCATATTTTATGTTTTAACTTTCTCAGATGATCTATGTAAGAAATTCAAATTTTAAACTTTTAGGTATTTTACCTCAGTTGAGTTCCTTTAATACAATTTTACAGATTGCTCTTGTGATGCGGACTGCTCGAAGCATGGGGATTGTTGCTTTCCAACTGAAGCTGAAAAAACCGCATTACGTAATCAAAGAAAATACCAGGAATGTATTGGTCCTCATACCTTGAACCTCCTTGCATCTGAATACACCAAGTATAGATTCTACTACATGACAACTTCATGTCCCGATGAGGAAAATTCTGGTCAAAATAACACAAATAACTGTGGAAACGCTCATGTTGCACCATGGGGAAGCCTTTTTCCAATTTATTTCGAATCAACAGGGAAAATTTATAAAAATAGCGCATGTGCGGATTGTCATGGAGTTCGTGATGGTGTTGCATGGTTGGCTCAAATGAATTGCGAAGCACGGGACAAAAGCCATACTCGTTATATCTCTGTAACTGAAAATTTCAATTCATTCTCTTACAACTCGTTTTCGGAATACTGCAATATTTATTTCACTTTCAGGCAAACATTAGATACAGAAATATGTTTTCCTGATATCATTGATACATGCAACAAAACAGAAACATCTACCCCTGCAATGTCCGCAATGACAACGGATGACGTTATTGAAGCTTGTACTAGTGGAATTGCTGCACCGTTTCATTTCGACCGTACATATGCCAACGTGTTCTGTTTTCTATGCAATGGTGGTGAAAGTTTCATGGCTGAATACTGCTTTTCTTTCAACTCGCAATCATTTGGACCGCCTATAAATGACAGGACATTTACATGTTTGCTAGATACAGGAGCCCTTACCAGTTTTACAGATATAACCGTTAAAAAGAGCACATATTGGCCAATAGCATGTATGAATCCAACTTCAAAGAGTCAGGTATTATCTTTTACTGTTTACAACAATAACAAAAGCAATTTTTAATTTTAATCACATCCTAGATCTCTGAAAACATTCGGTTCGAAAGAAACTCCACTAAGGGTATCTAAGGTGTATTGTCTGATTTTTTTTGAAGTCTAAATTTCATTTGTTGTACGTCTGAACCAATTACTTTTGTGCAACATTTCAGATTTTTAGAGTATAATTATTGTTTGCTATAAAAATACAAAAAAAACATGAAACGCTTTTATTTGGAATCTGGCAAAAGAATCGCACAAATAATACCGACTTTTTAATTTGACTATTAGTATAATATATTAATCATATTTTGCATACGGTTTTATTTGATCTAAGTAAGAAATTCAAACTTTACTTTTTAGGCATTTGGAACTCAGTAGATTTCCTTTAACCATGGATAACAATACAGCAAAATAACTTATGCTTTAAATTCTTGGATTTTTATTTCATTTTTTTAATGTTAATTCTATTTGTACATTGACATTAAATATGCTTGATGTTGGAATTATTTGCTCTTTAGATCATGATGTCGTATGATAAAATATGAAATTTACAAACATGCTTTTCCCCTTTTCAAATAGGTACATGATACGTGCGTGAATATCCAGTGTCCGTCGGGTCAAATATATGACATCAACTTCAAGTGTTTTCATCCGGCACTGACATGGCTAATTCCATATCACATTGCCCTTCGTCTGAAGTTCGACTCCGATATGATGAATATGTCCACTTTGATGACATTACTGCAAAGCGGAAGTGACGTAAGTTCTTGGATGTACTGCCCTTTGCCTAAGAGGTGGGCGGTACATTCTTTGTTTTACGAATTGGAAGTAGGAAGCAACCAGAGGCAATATATAGGAAGTTTCATCATATTCCTAACACTGCATCACAAGGGAAAGAAACATCATTCAGTGCTCAATGAGGTTAAACATTATATGAAAAAATCATGGAAAATAATGGGCCTGCAAGCAGAAATGTCCCTTACTTCACATTTCTTAGAATATAAGGCCCTTATGCCGTCGACAATCAATAATCAAATAGTTCCTAAATGGTACGATTTTGCAACCCGAAATCAGTTCCCCGGGAAGATCCCATACTTTCGACAAAATTCAATATTCCAAATTATAACCTCAAAAGAAATTACATCGGAATTTGGGAGAATTAACAAAATGAATTTCTGTAAAATGATATCCCTTGGATTCAATGGTTCAGATTATAGTCTCTTAGCAGGTAATACGCTACTCTCTTACAATGATGTCATCTACTTTGACGGTGAATTTGAAGTGATCAGCAACATTGATGGTACTTTGGAACCAAGAATATGCTTAGGTGACAGCCCGTTTATAGAACAACCACCGGAAGTATCATCGTCTACAAAGACTTCACTTAGTTTTATGTTTTCGCTGCTTTCAGCAGTGTTCGCCAATATTGATTTATTTTAGAAGTGTTTGTTAGATAATTTAGTATTACTGCACCGATATGTAATTTGGTACTCCTGTACCTTTGCGTGAATTTCAAATTCTGTCTAGTGTGTAACGCTAGTAACACGTGTAACGTTTGCGCATCTTTTGGTTTATGTGATATCTTTATTAACCGCTTTCTAAGTATCAAAACTTCCCAAATCTTAACCTTAATCTTAATGTAATAGATTTTCTAATGAAAGAAGACAATTTATAGAACCTTATTTTTATAGACGTCCTAATATGTTTAAATTAGAACAACTTTTTACAATGAAAGATTCGCCTGCATTTTATAAACTATGCAAATTCTAAATGATAATTATAAGAAATGTAAGAATGTAATCAAATATTTATGTTTTCATTTTAAATCAGTTATGATTTTGTAATGTTCTGAGATATATTTTTGTTTTGATGATATTCACTTACCACTTTCTTACTATACTGCAAAGGTCCTTTATGCCGCACATATACTTTTATTTTCATTTCTCATACGAATTTTTGTTGTACTTTTATAGTATTAAACGATTAATCACTGGCTTATTACATGAATCATCTTTCATTTCAAAATTTTCTTTTTTTGAAATATATACAAGTATAGTGAATTAGTATTTTGTATGGAAGTTAAAATACTACTTTATTTATTTTACAACTTTTATGACAAATTATATCACATTTATAGCTACTTTCTCCTAGTAATAAATATCTTACATTCTGTTCAAGAAATATTTAAATGTTGTTAAATTCAGGTTTGCACTTTCTAAAGAAGTTAAAAAAATGTTTCTAAGGCAAAATATGCATATAATTAAATAATATGTAATAGAAATGTTGATATTGTTTAGTATTATAGTCTGATCTCAATTTGTATTAATGCCTCGTTAAACATTTTGACATTATCCTCATATTACATGTTGTATGCATGTTTGAGTGAATAAAAGATGTGTTGTTGTTGTTGTTGTTCACTATTTAGGGGAGAAGATGTGTAAGCGGCCGAATAGCTCAGTTGGTAGAGCCGCGGAACGGTATAGTAACTACAGTGTGTGAAAAACGAACAAAAGCAAACTTGATGAAGAAGAAGGATGTGTGATTGAATAATAGATACTTATTGTAGCAAACCATCAATCTGTCAAAAACAATTCTATATTGGAGTTATAAACGTAGGTGGCGACAACAATACTGTTGCTTTGTCTATGAAGACCCGTTGATACATGTATTCAATTGAAATAAAAGACGTGTCGGCAGATTTCGTCAAACGGTTAACAAATTATCATATGTGTGTATTATAAAACAGCAAAGTGGGTAACTTGCACAAGCATGTCAATATTCAATGCTGCCAACGTATTTTGATTCATATACTGGTCGCTAATAATTATTATCATACGATTTGAAATAGCTGTGATCTCATTAGTCCAAGCAGTCGTCAACAGAACAAATAATAAATTACATTCGCTGATATGACATTGTATTGGTGACTACCACATCATATTCAATGGGTGATTGGTCAATAATTGTATGATATTTCAGTTTTTATTAAACCAAGGCATATAATATGCAACTGGTTATAACAACAAACAAACAGAAAAATAACAGTCAAAAATCACTAATATCACAATATAAGAATACAATAATGACTAGCTAAATAAACAAAAAAGGAGATCATATTGTTCATTTCAAGTACTGAATTCAATACAACATGTATTTTACATTGTAACAAATGGGAACGGAGAATGAAAAGTATTAATTATCTAAATTTTAAAAAAATATTGGGATGAATATAAAACCTGGGAAGAAGAGATTTAAGTCTTATGTCATTAAAGTACGAACATTCAAATAAGTAGTGAAATTCATCACCAATAGCTTGATACGGACATAAGGAACAGAGCATATTATTATGATCAATTGCCAAATGTCTGCCTTTTTTATTGGTAATAGGTAATTCATTGTTCTAAATTTACATAAATATTTGCATCAAAAAGAAGTACATCTAGATATTTTTCAAAACAATGAGTATTTTTATATGTACGATACACTAAACACTTATATAGGATGTATCAATAGTACTATGCCAATCTTGTAAAAATTGATCTTGTAGTCTAAGCTTTACAAATTTTTTAAAGTGATTAATATTATCTACCTTCTGTAAATGAAAATATTCTGACATGCCAAGATTATTAAGTGTTTCTCTCACAAAATTTATCTATTTAGAATTAACAATATTCCTAGAGGACAAAGACAACATTGCTTTATAAAGAAGTTTACATATCTTATTTTCCTTAGCATTAATAATTTTACTCCAGAAACACAAAACTCTTGCTTTCACTTGTAAGGCTAATGGCGAATATGCCCTTAACTCATCATAAACCATACAATTAGGTGTAAGAAGCTTTTTTAAATTCAAAAATAATTTACAAAAAATACAACTGAAATTTTTCTCTAGAAGTTTGAACTTGTTCGAACCCACAAACTTCACTTCCATAAAGAAGGATAGATACAACCATAGAGTTAAATAAATGTAGTTGCAAAGAAATTGGTAAACATAATTTAAGTGACTTTTGGATCACAGAAAACATTGCTCTTCTAATATTATCAACAAGAATTTCTTTATTTCAAAAATTTACCATTATAATTAAAAAGTACTCCAAGGTAAGTACAGTTATCTACTAAATCAAGCTTTTTACCATTGTACATAAAATCAAAGTCATCCTTAGGTTTTGACTTACTAAAAACCACTACTTTACTGGCATGCGAGCAGTTCCCGTACAGAAGCAGTACCCGTATTTTTCATTTAAACGCTTGATTTTTACATGCATTCTTCAAAAATTCATTTCAAATCAAGCAGATACATAAACGAGACAAAATCTTAGTGTCAAATAGGCAGTCCGTATAAAAAGTCTCATTTTAAATCACTTTCACCTGTGCGTTTTAAAACGTGACCTTGTTTTATCTTGGGATTCCGTCCTTTAGCGCGCAACGCGCAGCAAAACATACTTACACGGAGGCATGTTTTAAAGGGTTTTCCACTAATACCACCTGTTTACAGATAAGAAGGCAATGTGATAAAAAACTTGTTTAATTATCAGAATTTTGACCATAATTACTATATAAAAACAATTTTATGACTTTGATGCGTAAAATATCATGCATACAAGCATGTCATCGCATGTGAATGCGTTGGGGGTAACGGTACCGGGTAATTGATACACGCGTTTAGTCTACTTTCTATTTCCTGAATTACATCTATTTATCTCTAAGAAAATAGTCTGTTCAACAATTATAAATGAAAAAAAGGTCCGATATAATAAAATTGTATAATTATAATGGGTTAAATTTTATGTACGGGAACTACTTCTCTTCATACAAAATAATGGATAATTTCTGTACCCCATATGAGGCCTCATAACTAAGGGTTATTCTATGTTTAGAACATGATGGAATTTCCATGAGTTGTGTGACGAGCCGAATATTGATGTGTAACATTCAAATTTTGCCAGTAGTCTTAGCTTCATTTACAACAAGATTTCATATATTACAGTACTCACTCATAGCATTTAAGGCATTTTGCAAATCAGTTTTGCTTTCTGCTAAAAGTACTGTATCATCAGCATATAACAAAAGAAACAATTTAACATAAACATCAATGACATCGTCACTAAGAAATTCACGAGTTGCGTTTGAAATATTGACAAGTCCTGAATATTTATTAGATACAAATTCTGACAAATCGTTCCGAAAGATAGAAATCAAATTGGTGAAAGATTTCAATGGCTGCAATAATCAATAATTGTACCGTTTATAAAAGCCCCCTTTCGACTGGCTGATTTGTGGTGACGTCATGAATCTGCAAAAACGTGGGTCGAACACATAGCCAGTGTTATTCTATAATCAATCGCATCTTTTCGGCTTTTTCCATCAAACTTTGGATATGGATAAAAGCTGAGATGTTCCGATTGATTCGATATCTTCTCACTTCCCTTTGGGGCGTGTACGTCGCTGAGAAGGCACAAGGCATCGGCAGAAGATTTGAAGACTGGGGACGGCGAAAAAAAGATCGGAACTTGTGCTGCGGACCAGCTGCCGGTGTCCTGACTAATGCCAAGGGGAGAGGCCCTACAAAGTAGGCGCTTGGGTCGACGAGGACGGTGCGCTAGGGTGCATGAGCCCTTAGAACGGTTAGATGGCTTGAATGGCAGGCCTTTTGCACCAACAGCCCTTTTCAGGGCTACCCTTTCATATTGTCACAGGTTACTGTACATTTAGATTCTCTTTGACCGCCGTACAGTGACCTTCTTTTGGCTCAAAATTCATATCTTTGGCTAATACTCCGTGGAATTTGCATGGAGGTAAATTATCACCACTTTGTGCTTCAAAATTAACTCTTTAAGGGCATGACTTGTGACATGTCCGGGGTCCGTACTCGACAGCGAAAGCTGCTTTTTGTGCCTTTACGGGCGGATGGACCCTCATTAAACATTAACTACATACATACATTGATTCGATATAATGATCATAGGCAATATCTAGATTTTCCGACCTGATAAAGGTTATATCGTCCTCGGTCATTATAACTGTTTAATGATAAACAAAATAATAGATCCGAAAACTATATAAATATCTTAAAATAAGTCGATAATTGTGTAATATTTTTTCAAGCAGAAAATAGAGGAAAATTTGATGGTAATCCATTGCTTGGTTATAAGTAGGCATTGTTCTGAGTATATACAGGTACCTAACATTTCAGTTTTAGAGAGTGGTTGATGCTATGAGGTACATCGTTGAATACAATACTGAATTTTATCGGACGAGTACACAGCTGTCAAACCTATATTAGATGAGGCATAAGCCGAGACTGATACAGGTTTTGTAGTTGTGTACGAGCTCAATATAATCAGTATGGTACTTAAACATTTTAAATGACCTCTTTATTTCACACCACCGTATTTGACAGAAATATGTTTCTTCAATTACATTAAGGATTTGATATGGATTTTTGACTCTCTCTCTCAAAAAAAAAAAAAAAAAAAAAAAAAAAAAAAAAAAAAAAAAAAAAAAAAAGAAAACGAGTTCGATATGGATTCGATAAGATCCTTTTGCACTCTTGAAATGGCAAAGAAGCTTTATGGGAGTGTGGTGTATCAAATATCAAATGGTGAATTTAATCATAATCTTTTTTTAAATAAGTTATCTGTGATATAAAAACTGGAAGTATTTCGGTTTTAACTGAACTATTTAGCTGATGATCTTTAAAATATTTGATTTTCTATATAAAACATCAATTTTTTTAAGTGTTTAATTTCTTAGAAGAGGAATCTCTCAGATGCATGTTAAATATATTAGGTACACATTTTATGACAGTGCATAATTATATAATATGTTTATTATTGGATACATTTTTCAATATACGAGAATAACCAGTTACATGACAAAATCATCAAAATAACGGCAATTGAATTAAAACAAATCGCCTATGGATTTTATAACTGTATTTGTCCACGTATGTTTTTCAAAACTTGTCCTCCCTGAAAGTTATTACTCTTTGCCCTTTGTATGAACTTTGTAGCATTATCCGCTCTCTATTTTTGATTATTTGAATTCGTATCAAAATTATAATAAACAACTTTGATAAGATGTCAGTTGGAAAGCAGTTCTTAAGAGATTAGTCTGCTCATCAAACAAAACCAAATATTCTTACTTTAAAAGTATATTTGCATGAATTTTCTTTCTAGAATTTAAACAATATGTATACTGTAAACTAACCTAATTTTGCGGCCACGAAATTTCACAGTTTTCACGAAATTTCACAGTTTTCGAAAAAGATATCTATTTTTGGGAGTTCTTAAATAGCATTGATTGTCAGTTTGTGCAAAAAGAGTAAATTGCAAATGATGTAAAATGCAAAATAATCTTAAAAGCAGGCGGATTTCGTTGTTTATTAAATTCATGGATTGTCATATCCATGAAAAGCACGAAAATAAGTTACCCACGAATTGTAATGACTTTGCATAATACATCGCAAAACATTCATCCGTTTTATATATTGGAAATTCAATGTCCGTTTTTATTACAATGTATATTTCTGTACATTCAATTATTATCATAATTAAAGAGCACAAGAAAAATAGCTTTAATCTTATCATTAAAGGAACATATCAAAATAAATAATTGGTAGAAGAAATGGATGAAATCCAATTGGCCTTTGACGTTTTCTTTGTATTATGTTTTCGCGTAGAATAATATACTAACTAAATTCATTTATTTTATATTCCAATCTGTATACTGCTCTAACTAATGTATTAAGAGCATGTAAGATGTTTAATATCTTAAGTGAGTAGCGCTGAACGTTTAGTAATGTTATAAAGATAGTAAGTGTAAACAAAATATTATTTTGAAATCCGTACCAAAAAAAAAAATAAAAAATAAAAACATCCCCCCTCCCCCAAAATAAAGAAAAAAGAAGCAAAACAAATCACTATAATTATATAAATTCTCAAAGAGCAAAAGAAGCAAAAGATAGTTCATCTTTATGGCCAACAATTAACTTTTGAAAACTGTAACAAAGAAATAAAAATGAAAGGGTTTTTATTGACTTAATGAGCCCACATTGGAAATTTATAAAAAAAAATCATTTTTTTAAAAATTAAATCTCAATATCCAACATGCTTATTTATTTTTCTCTGAAACATGATCAACAATATGTTGAATTATATCTAAATACAGATTTTCGTTTTCAAATTAATGATATTGGAAAAATATGACCGATAAAATAATCAGAAAAATATTCTAAATACAATAAAAAGTATTTGGTCAGGTAATTTGTGTAAAAAGTGGCTAAAATTACACAAGGATATCACGAAATGCTGGCATATTTTAGTGATAATATGTATTTCCCGATTAAGTTTTTGGAATTTTATGAAAATTTACCGGGTTATAAAATGTACATGTTCAATGGAATCCGTCCCCTTTTTTATGTCTCACGTACTATTTGGTATGCATAACATGAAATGTCTTGTTTATATAATTCGAATTTTTGTTTATGTAATAAGTTCTTGTTTACTTTCTTTAAAACTATTAAGGACATAAGGTCTTAAATTTTGAGACAAGGCTCATTACATCCATGTTGTTACTTAATAATTGCTCCAGGTAACCTAGCTCTTCTTTTTCTTTTTTTTTCCGCCGAGGAAAACATATTTATTATAAACAACATTTCCATAACCAAAACAATAATTTGTCTTGTTAAACGCATGCCGCGGCCACACCCATTGTGGTATATAAATGGAATAATGAGGCAGTAAAAAGTTATTAGGTGGCGGACATAGTATCGTATGAGGGTCGTCTGCTTATTCTGTGAATGACAAGTTAAAACGATGTTGTTGTATACGACTTGTGCTGTAATTTTTGTTGCTTCGGTTTGTAATGCATTGGTACTTCAGAATTCGTCGTCTGGAATCAACACGTTCAATAATGCAATGCTTAATGCTGCTAAACACTTTGCCCGCTGTCAAACGTATGTGGGAATAATAATTTAAGTGACGTCAGGAAAGCCGAGACAGGAAAAATCTCTTGTTGTCAGGGTATGTTTGATTATACATTTTTATTTGTACCATAAATACCATACTATATACATGTATATATACTTATTTATTAACTTGATAAGGATTGACTCTGCACTACATTTGTTTGCATTTCAAAGGCAATATGGACTAACATTGCATTGAAAGTCATTATTTACGCTAATTATCCATCCCTTTTTCACTATAGTATAACAGTACAGAAAAAGCGTTTAAAAGGAAACATTTCAAGTATATTATAACCATTGGTGTTTGAAAATAGTTTATAGTTCATGAATAAACGCTAACAACAATAAAAAAAAATGGACACAAGTTTGTTTGAACTATGCCTAGTTGTAGGGTGGCCATTTTGTCAGCAACTTAAAATGTCATTTGTATTTAGGAGATAGGTGCCGTATCAATATTACTACTTCATTCTTAAAGGGACTTCCCTGAGGATTATTTTACGAGACGAGACTGAAATTTAATTTTTATATTCCACTTGATGTAGGTCTTGACCAAAAACTTGGGTTCGGAATTTCAGATTATTTGCTCTCTCCTTAGTCCAAAATTAATTATACCCCCACTAAAAAATACGGGAGGGGGTGGCTATAATGGATTCGCTTTGTCGCGTCCTTTGGTCGGTCGGTCTGTCCGTCCGTCGGTCCGTCCGTACAAACCAGAGCTACATTATGGGGTTTGGTCTTTTGATCTTATAACAATAGATGTCTTAGATGTCATTCATTCCGTTTCTCTTGAGGGGTTATTTTCTGCATTGTGGGGTTAAAAAGAACAAAAGAAAACCCCATAATGTAGCTCTGGTAAGAAGGTCCGTCAGTCCGTCTCTATTTTCGTGTCCGCTCAATAAATACTATACCAATTGAAGGATATTCTTCAAACTTGGCTCAAATGTTCACCTAAACAAGGGGATGTGCAGAACCCGTGTTGCCTATGTGTCAGCTCAAGGTCAAGGACACAATTAAAGGTCAAATATCAAACAATCAAATATTAGACAGTATGTCGTGTCCGCTCTGTAAGTCCTACACTAATTGAAAGATTTCTTCAAACTTGGCTCAAATGTTCACCTCAACAAGGGAATATGCAGAACCCATGTTGCCCATATGTCAGCTCAAGGTGAAGGTCACAATTGAAGGTCAAATATCAAACAATCAAATATTATACAGTATGTTGTGTCCGCTCTGTAAGTCCTACAATAATTGAAAGATTTTCTTCAATCTTGGCTCAAATGTTCACCCCAACAAGGTAATGTGCTGAACCCATGTCACCCTTTTGCTGGCTTAAGGTCAAGGTCACACTTGAATGTCAAAAATTGACTTAGAAAATATTCTTAAATTCTAACATGTTTTTGAATATTTCTGAAACTAGAAAAGGTATTTGCTTGAAACTTTAAAGATATATAAAGTGTCACAATTAAGATATGCTGGTCAAGTTTCAAAACTCTGTATTACATTTTAACAAAGTTATGCCCCTTTTTAAGTCTTAAAATTAACATACAAGCGGATATTAGACAATATGTCGTGTCGGCTCTATAAATCCTTTACTAATGGAAGAATTTTCTTCAAACTTTATTCAAATTTTCACCTTAACAAGGTTATGTGCAGAATTTATGTTACATTTGTGCCGGCTTAAGGTCAAGGTCACACTTGAAGGTCAAAATTGACTTAGGAAATGTTCTTAAGTTTTAACATGTACTTGAATATTTCTGAAACTAACACAGGTATTTGCTTGAAACTTAAATGATATATGAGGTGTCACAAATAAGATATGCAGGTCAAGTTTCATAACTATGTATTGCATTTTTGACAAAGTTGTGCCCCTTTTTAAGTCTAAAATTTACATTTAATCAATACAAGACAATATGTCTTGTCGGTTCTATAAATTCTATACTAATGGAAGGATTTTCTTCAAACTTTACTCAAATGTTCATCCCAACTGGGCAATGTGCAGAATCAATCTTACCCTTGTGCCAGCTTAAGGTCAAGGCCACACTTGAAGGTCAAAAATTGACTTAGAAAATGTTTAGTACTTTGGGAAAATGAAGGGTAATTTGCAACTGATTTGCACATGATTTGACAATATATATTTATACTATAACCTGTTCAATTTGTCTTTTTTTCACCAGAGATAATTTCTTTTTATGTATATGTATTTGTGCCCCTAATTTATTCCCTTAACCACCTTTCCAAGTCGTCTTCTGACATTGATGGGGGTATGAATCGCATTCAGCGATAGTTCTAGTTATTCTTATTGTGAAAATGATCAAAAATCTGAAAAACGCTTTTCACTGAAATAAGGGTTTTCAACTTGATTTTCAAATATATTTTTTAAATCATTGTTTGCATATTTTATGTTTTAACTTCCTCAGATGATCTATGTAAAAAATTCAAATTTTAAATTTTTACGTATTTTACCTCAGTTGAGTTCCTTCAATACAATTTTACAGATTGCTCTTGTGATGCGGGCTGCTCAAAGCACGGGTATTGTTGCTTTCCTACTGAAACCGCATTACGCAATAAAAGAAAATACCAGGAATGTATTGGTCCGCATACCTTGAACCTCCTTGCATCTGAATATACCAAGTATAGATTCTACTACATGACAACTTCATGTCCCGATGAGAAAGATTCTGGTCAAAATAACACATACAATTGCGGAAATGTTCAAGTTGCACCATGGGGAAGCCTTTCTCCAATTTATTCCAAATCCACAGGGAAAATTTATAAAAATCGTGTATGCGCAGACTGTCATGGAGTTCGTGATGGTGATGCATGGTTGGCTCAAATGAATTGCAAAGCAGTGGATAAAAGCAACACTCGTTATATATCTGTAACTGAAAATTTCAATTCATTCTCCTACAACTCGTTTTCGGAATACTGCCATATTTATTTCACTTTCAGACAAACATTAGATACAGAAATATGTTTTCCTGATATCATTGATACATGCAACGAAACAGAAACATCTACCCCTGAAATAGCCGGAATGACAACGGATGACGTTATTGAAGCTTGTACTAGTGGAATTGCTGCACCGTTTCATTACGACCGTACATATGCCAACGTGTTCTGTTTCCTATGCAATGGCGGTGAAAGTTTCCTGGCTGAATACTGCTTTTCATACAACTCGGATTCAGTTGGACCGCCTATAAATGACAGGACATTTACATTTTTGCTAGATACAGGTGCCCTGACCAGTTTTACAGATATAAACGTAAGAAATAGCACATATAGGCCAAAAGCATGTATGAATTCAACTTCAAAGAGTCAGGTAAAAAAATTTACTGTTTACAACAACAACAAAAGCAATTCTTATTTAAAACACATTCTAAAGCCCTGAAAACATTCGGTATTAAAGAGACTCTACTAAGTTTGAGGTGTAGGGTCTGAAAATTTTTTTTAAGTCTAAATCTCGTTTTTTGTACGTTTTAACCAATTACTTTTGTGCAACATTTCAGATTTTTAGAGTATAATTATTTTTTGCTATGAAAGAAAACAACAACAAAAAACAAAAAAAAAAAAACATTAAACGCTTTTAAACGCTATAATTTGGAATTTGGCAAAAGAAAAAAAATCAAAAAATAAAAAAAAATCGCACAAAAAATACCGACTTTAATGTAATTATTAGTATAAAATATTTATCATCTTTTGCATATGTTTTCATTAGATTTATGTAAGAAATTCAAATTTTATTTTTTAGGCATTTGGAACTCAATAGAGTTCCTTTAACGATGGATAACAATAAAGCAAAATAACTTATGGTTTTAAATTTAATCTTGGATTTATATTTCTTTTTTTATAATGTTAGTTCTACTTGTACATTGACACTTAATATTCTTTATGTTGGAATTTAGGGCTCTTTAGATCATGATATCGTATGATAAAATATGAAATTTACAAACATGCTTTTCCCCTTTTCAAATAGGTACATGATGCGTGCGTAAATATCCAGTGTCCATCAGGTCAAATATATGACATCAACTTCAAGTGTTTTCATCCGGCAGTGACATGGCTAGTTCCGTATCACATTGCCCTTCGTCTGAAGTTAGACTCCGATATGATGAATATGTCCACTTTGATGACGTTACTGCAAAGCGGAAGTGAAGTAAGTTCTTGGATGTTCTGCCCTTGGCCTAAGAGGTGGGCGGTTAATTATCTGTTTTACGAATTGGAAGAAGAAAGTAACCAGAGACAATATATTGGAAGTTTCATCATATTTCTAACACTTCGTCACAAGGGAAAGGAACATCATTCAGTGCTCAATGAGGTTAAACATTATATGTCAAAACCATGGAAAATAATGGGCCTTCAAGCAGAAATGTCCCTTATTTCACATTTCTTAGAATATAACGCCCTTATGCCGTCGACAATCAATAATCAAATAGTTCCTACATGGTACGATTTAGCAACCCGAAATCAGTTACCCGGCAAGATTCCATACTTTCGACAAAATTCAATATTCCCAATTATAACCTCAAAAGAAGTTACATCGGTATTTGGGAGAATTAACAAAATGAATTTCTGTAAAATGATATCCCTTGGATTCAATGGTTCAGATTATAGTCTCTTAGCAGGTAATACGCTACTCTCTTACAATGATGTCATTTACTTTGACGGTGAATTTGAAGTGATCAGCAACATTGATGGTACTTTGGAACCAAGAATATGCTTAGGTGACAGCCCGTTTATAGAACAACCGCCGGAAGTATCATCGTCTACAAAGACTTCACTTAGTTTTATGTTTTCACTGCTTTCAACAGTGTTCGCCAATATTGATTTATTTTAGAAGTGTTTGTTAGGTAATTTAGTATTGCTGCACCGATATGTAATTTCGTACTCCTGTACCTTCGAATTTCAAATTCTGTATAGTGTGTTACGCTAGTAACACATGTAACGTTTGTGCATCTTTGGGTTTATGTAATATCTTTATTAACCGCTTTCTAAGTATCAAAACTTCCCAAATCTTATTCTGATATTCCATTTAATCTATGATGTTCAAGTGTGTAATTTTCATATGAACATTAATATGATTCTAATATGAGGTTTAAGACATTTTATTACTTTAAAAAAACTACAAAAAACACTGATTAACAATATGAAAGATATTTGTTGACAATTCTTTTTTTTTTCATCTAAAATAAGAATTTAGACATATTTGAAACCTTCAGATTCTGTTTGTTATGACACACTTAAAACCATAGAGACAGAGAAAAAAAGAGGAAAGAATACAAAAATGTTGTGGGTTTCAGCCAAAACGCTTTTGACCAAATTGATTCCAAAGTCCAACAAAAGGTGGATTATATACAGTACCTGGTATCTGAACTTTTGGCTATTATGTTTCAAGTTAAAGACAATTGCTGTTATTATTTTAAGCCAATGTGAGTCCTGATTATATGTTAAATTCATTGTTATTTGCTGATATAATGTCTGTAGATTTTCAAAAATAAAAGTCATCAAAATAAAAAATATTAGATTTATCATTTTAAAAATGCTTTAATGTCTTAAAATATTCAGAACAGATAGCTTGTAAATTGGGTTTTTGAGAATGAGAAATTGAAAAATTTCCAACGGCCGCAAGGGAGCTCCCTCCCGGGACCTTCCCCAGTGGCGGGAAAATAAAGTTGGCCAGTGGAAGCCCTGTATACTAGATAATAACATACAACATAATCATCTTAGATATCGTTAAGTGAAATTATGCTCATTTTGTCATTGTCAAGTTAATTTAAATTGACTAGATATCTCAAAAGATTGACTGTTATAATGATTGAAATTGAAAAATGTTTAGGCAGCCTAAAAATACTGTCCCACTCCTTTTTTTATAAATTGACCATTACAGGTAAATGCCAGAAAGTTCCTTATACCACACGAGTTATTTATCATTCATGCCAAGTGAATTATAAAATTTAAAGGAAATAAGGCAAAATGTAAACTTATTGTGACTTTCATCTGCACCCTTGAGTGAGCATAATGTCACATAAAAATCTAATTTTATCATGTCTGACACGGTTTATTTTAAAAGGTGAATGAATAGTAAAAGTAAAGTATGGAGCTCACTGTATTTGAATGTGTACATTATTTATATCCTTTATGAGGGCAACCTCCATTTATCTGATATTTTATAAGAAACTATTGCAATGTACATTTATAACGTGGTTCGCACAATTAAGCTATTCAAACCTTGTCTTCAAAACCTTTGAGATTGTATTTCATAATGCAGTACTTAATTCAAGAATCTAATCCATTGCTCACTTTTCAACGATCCGCTGCGTTACTTAATGTAAAAGAATAAATGAAATTTTCAGCCGGGACGAATATTTTATTTATTTCAAAAGGTGAAGCTTCACAGAAGTGATTATTTTTTATTTGTTTAGGAATTTTTGAGTATCAGTAATACTGAGTTGGATTGAATTGAAACTTGAAAGTGTAGGACGCCCGTCTATAAAAGTGCATGTATAATTTAAATATATATGAACTATATATGAACTATAATCTTGTTTGTACCATCCTTTATTTGTTTATGTATGGTTAAAATACAATGAATATCAAATATCTTAAAATGTGTACTATACTTTGTTATAGCAAATACCAAGAACTGTACATTTCTGTACATAATTATGATTTGTTCTGTACCAAAAACACAACTTCGTTACAACTAATAAAAGTAATGATAATAATGATGATAATAATGATAATAATAGTTTGCGATTATATGTTCAAATGTTTATATAAAAAGGAGCAGTATACAAAAGACATTTCATTGAAACCTATTGTACAAGTGTATTTATTAATGCTCCTGACTTTTCTCTGAAATTATAATTTGATGCTGAATAAAATTTGTTGCTGTTGTTGTATAAATTTGACGTCTGAAGGGATTCCTATGTAGAAAAACAATTTCTATTGGCATGGCAACACGGTTTTGATCAAAGTTCATACTAACACCTCTACACACAGAGATTAATTAAATCCGATGCTAACAGCAGGCAGGAAAAGAAGATATGTTTAAAAAAGCAATCTCTATTATATACCCATCTATTGAATTAATTAAGTCCTCTAGTTCACAAATAATCTTACAGTAGTTCATAAAAGACACCCATCTCGTAAATTAAGGTAATAAATTTATCCATTAAAGAAGAGAACACTATTTTGTATGAATAGATATCACATTGTCAGGCCAAAAACAATTGTTTTGGCGATCGTTCTTACCTGATTGACGATCTTTTTCTGTGAAATTGTGTTCGTACTCTTTGGAGATAAACTTTTTATAATAAAATATTCAGTACCTATCCTATCAAAGATCCTTTGAGCTTGTTGCTCTTGACACATATTTAACTTTTGATGCTCTTCATCTTGACATAAAAAGAGAAAAAAGCAAGACCTAAATTTTCCCCATTGCTGAATGGACGAATGCATATATATCTACTAGCCGCGGCGTGCATACGTCTAATGATCATAGGCTTATGGTTTGGTCATGCAATATCAAGTTTTTCTGACCTGATAAAGGTTATATAGTCCTCGGTCAATATAACTGTTTATAATAGACTCGAAAACTATATTTAGATCTAAAGATAAGCTATAATTGTATAATATTTTTTCAAGCAAAAAATAGAGGGAAATGTGATGGTAATCAATCACTTTGTTGGTATATATAATTATATAGTTGTGCATTGTTCTGAATATATACAGGTACGTTACATTTTTGACGACACGAATATTATTTATTGTAAGCATTATAGAGTGGTTGATACTATGAGGTAAATCGTTGAATACAATACTGAATTTTATCGGACAAGTACACAGCTGTCAAACCTATATTGGATGAGGCATAAGCCGAGACTGATACAGGTTTTGCAGTTGTGTACGAGTTCAATAGAATCAGTATTGTACTTAAACATGTTAAATGACCTCTTTATTTCTCACCACCATATTTTGACAGAACTTTGTTACTTCAATTACAATAAGGATTTGATATGGATTTTTGACTCTCAAAAATATGAAAATAACTAAGTGGGATTTCAGTATGGATTTGATATCTCGAAATGAAAACGAGGCTATATGGGAGTGTGGTATTTCAAATATCAAATTTAAACATTATACATCTTTAGTTTAAGTTCTCTGTGATATAAGAACTGAAATAAATTTTGGGTTTAACTGAATTATTTAGCTGATGATCTTTATGATATTTATTTAACTGATGATCTTTAGAATACTTGATTTGCTATATAAATCATCATTTTTTTAAAGTGTTTAATTTCTTAGAAGAGGAATCTCTCAGATGCATGTTAAATATATTTCAGCACAAATCTAATGTCCGTGTATATATAACCGGTTTATTATTGGATACTTTTTTCAATATACGAGAATAACCAGTTACATGACAAAATCATCAAAATAACTGCAATTGAATTAAAACAAATTGCCTATAGACTTTATAACTGTATATGCTTTTGTTCTGTTCCCACGTGTGTTTTTTCCTCCCTAAAAGTTGTTACTCTTTGCCCTTTGTATGAACTTTGTAGTTTTCTCCGCTCAATTTTTGATTATTTGATTTAATATCAAAATTATAAAAGATTCATTAATTTTATATATTGGAAATTCAATGTCTGTTTTCATCACAATGCATAGTTCTGTATATTCAAAGCCCTTATCATAATTAAAGAGCACAGGAAAAATAGCTTTAATCTTATCATTAAAAGAACATATCAAAATAAATAATTGGTAGATGAAATGGATGGACTCCAATCGGTTTGCGACTTTGACTTGGTTTATTTTTTGCGTAGAATAATATATAAATTAAATTCATTTATTTTATATTCCAATCTGTATACTGCTTTATCTAATTTATTAAGAGCATGTCAGATGTTTATTAACTGAAGAGAGTAGCGCTGAACGTTAGGTTTTGTTATAAAGATAGTAAATGTAAACAAAATACATGTAGTATTTTGAAATCCGTACCAAAATAAATAAATAAATAAATAAATAAATAAAAAAGCACATCCCCAACCCCCACCCCCCCAATAAAAATACAACAACAAAGACCAACACCCACCAAAAAAGAAGCAAAACAAAGCACTTTAAGTATACAAATCGTCAAAAAGATAGTTCATCTATATGGCTAACAATTAACTTTTGAAAACTGTAACAAAGAAAAAAAATAATAGGATTTTTATTGACTTAATGGGATTAAAGCCCACATTGGAAATTAAAAAAAAAAATCTTTTTCTAAAAATTAAATCTCAATATCCAACATACTTATTTATTTTGCTTTGAAACATGATCAATAATATGCTGTATTATTTTCTTTTTCAAATTAATGATATTGGAAAAATATGACCGATAAAATATTAAATGAATAAATACAATAAAAAGTATTTGGTCAGGGAATTTGTAAAAAAGTGAATAAAATCGCCACATGCTGGCATATTTTAGTAATTCTGTGTATTTCCCGACAAGTTTTTGGAATTTTATAATAAATTACCGGCTGTTAAAATGTACATGTTCCAAGGAATCCATGCATTTTTATAATAGCTCACGGGCTATTTACTAAAGGTATATGTAACATGAAATATGTCTTGTTTATATTATTAGAATTTTTGTTCATGTCATTAGAATTTTTGTTTATTTTTTACTTTCTAGAAAACTATTAAGGACATAAGGTAAAAATGTTTGAGACAAGACTCATCACATCCATAATTACTTCAGGTAATCTAGCTTCTTTTTTTTTCCGCCCGCGGAAAAAATATTTAATAATTAACATTTCCATATCAAACAATAATTTGTCTTGTCAAACGCATGCCGCGGCCACACCCATTGTGGTATATAAATGGAATAATAAGGCAGTAAAAAGTTATTAGGTGGCGGACATAGTATCATATGAGGGTCGTCTGCTTATTCTGTGAATGACAAAGTAAAAAAAATGTTGTATACGGCTTGCGCTGTAATTATTTTTGCTTCGGTTTGCAATGCATTGATACTTAAGAATTCGTCGTCTGGAATCAACACGTTCAAGAATGCAATGCTTAATGCTGCTAAAACACTTTGCCCGCTGTCAAACATATGTGGAAATAATAATTTAAGTGACGTCAGGAAAGCCGAGACAGGAAAAATCTCTTGTTGTGAGGGTATGTTTGATTATACATGTTTATTTGTACCATAAATACCATAATATATACATGTTTATATATGATAATGCTTGACTCTGCACTACATTTGTTTGCATTCCAAAGGCCATATGGACTTGATAACAAAAATATAAATTAATCAGTGAAGGCATGCAAGCATTTTCGGATGTGAAATTTAAATGTTCATCTATGATTTTTTGTAAAACAATAACAAAAAATAGTCTTACTTATAGCAAAAAGGGCAGAAATCGATGGTTTAATCAGGAATGTAGGCATTAAAAATTATTTTGTTATGAAGCGAGAAGAAGGCTCAAAAGAGTAAAAACAGAGGAAAACAGAAAATGTTTTTAGAATTAAAGGGCAAATATAATGAAATCAATCATAAAGCTAAATTAAAGTTTTTCACGACTGAAAAAAATATATTTTCTGATTTAAGTAAAAGATCACCTCGTAAACTTTGGCAGAAAATTAATAAATTCCGAAATAAGAATGAGAGTTCAAACTTCAATGTTCCTTTAGATGAGTTTGTTAATCATTTTGCTAACATGCCAAGAAATACAGATATAAATGATTTAGAAGTAAACTTAAATGAAATTCTTGTAGATTTTCTAGATAAAAAGAACACCAAAGGTGAAATCTTAAAAACGATTTCCTCATGCAATAGAAATAAAACTGCATCAATGGATAAAATTGTGGCCGAATTTTTTATCGACGCTAAAGATTTCATTACACCATACTTAGTTAAATTATTTAACATTATCTATGATGCAGGGGTTTATCCTGATTCTTTGACCAAGGGGATAATTTTCCGAATTTACAAAAAGGGTGATAAATCCGATCCTAGTAATTACAGGGGTATAACTCTTGTGAATAGCATGGCTAAACTTTTACCCCTTGTTTTAAGAAACAGAATAAACAAATATGGTACGAGACAGAAGATATATTTTGTGAAAATCAGTTTGGTTTCAGAAATAAAAAAGCACAACCGATTGTTTATTTTTATAACATTGTATTATCCAAAAAGTGTTACATGATAAAAATAAATTGTATTGTGCTTTGATATACTACGAAAAAGTCTTCGATACAGTTAATAGAGGAGCATAATTTGTTAAATTGTTAAAAGAGGAAATTAGCAGTAAAATGGTGAATATGATAAAAGCAATATATGAAACAGTTTCCGCATGTGTTAAAAATGCTTGTAAATTTTTATTCGATATATTAATTGGATTGAAACAAGGAGAGGAGAAATTTTCAGTTCCCATTCATTATCTCCCCAACAGTTGTACATATTCAACTCAAATTAAAGATATGGATATGTCATAAGAATGCATTGGTCATTTTCGAATTTGGTCATGGTTTGATGATAGCTGACAGAGTTATCCCTTTTGAACTTAGAAAAAAAAATCAGAAATTTTTAAGTTTCCGTTCATTATCTCCCCAATGGTTGTACACATTCAAAATCAAATTTAACAAATAGATACATCTTAGGAATAAACAATTTCAGTTTGAAGTTGGTCGTGGTTCAATGACTTTGAACAAACTTATCTTTCCTGAATGTTGGAAAACTTTGAATTTTCAGTTTCAGCACTCATACTTTTGTGGAAATGGTATATAGCCATTATTTTGGCTACAAATATGCAATATACAATTTACAAAAGGTTAAGACTGAATAATTTAAGTGCCTTCAACATTGTATAAAAATGGTTTGTGTTGACATTGAAAAGTTTAAGGGCTTTGAACTTAAAATGAAAAAAATAATTTGTGCAAAAAAAGTTGGAACTAAATATTATAACATCTGAAATTTTGGCTTCATGCGGGGGCATCCGTGGCATGATGACACATTTCTAGTTTTAAATAATTGTTTGCATATCTTATGTTCTAACTTCCTTAGATGATCTATGTAATAAATTCAAATTTTAATCTTTTATGCCTTTTACATCAGTTGAGTTCCTTTAATAAAATTTTACAGATTGTTCTTGTGATGAGGACTGCTCGAAGCATGGGGATTGTTGCTTTCCTACTGGATCTGAAAAAGCCGCATTACGCAATAAAAGAAAATACCAGGAATGTATTGGTCCGCATACCTTGAACCACCATGCATATGAATACACCAAGTATAGATTCTATTACATGACAACTTCATGTCCCGATGAGAAAGATTCTGGTCAAAATAACACACACAATTGTGGAAACGTTCATGTTGCACCATGGGGAAGCCTTTCTCCAATTCATTCCGAATCCACAGGGAAAATTTATAAAAATCGCGTATGCGCAGATTGTCATGGAGTTCGTGATGGTGTTGCATGGTTGGCTCAAATGAATTGCAAAGCACTGGATAAAAGCAATACTCGTTATATATCTGTAACTGAAAATTTCAATTCATTCTCCTACAGCTCGTTTTCGGAATACTGCCATATTTATTTCACTTTCAGGCAAACATTAGATACAGAAATATGTTTTCCTGATATCATTGATACATGCAACGAAACAGAAACATCTACCCCTGCAATGTCCGGAATGACAACGGATGACGTTATTGAAGCTTGTACTAGTGGAATTGCTGCACCGTTTCATTTCGACCGTACATATGCCAACGTGTTCTGTTTTCTATGCAATGGTGGTGAAAGTTTCATGGCTGAATACTGCTTTTCATTTAACTCGGATTCATTTGGACCGCCTATAAATGACAGGACATTTACATGTTTGCTAGATACAAGTGCCCTCACCAGTTTTACAGATATAAACGTTAGAAAGAGCACATATAGGCCAAAAGCATGTATGAATTCAACTTCAACGAGTCTGGTATTATATTTTACTGTTTATAACAACAACAAAATCAATTTTTATTTAAAACACATCCTAAAGCCATGAAAGCACTCGGTATAAAAGAGACTCTACTAAAGGTTTTTGATGTTTTGGGTCTGAATTTTTTTTAAAGTCTAAATCTCGTTTGTTGTAAGTCTGAACCAATTACTTTTGTGCAACATTTCAGTTTTTTAGAGTATAATTATTTTTTGCTATGTAAATAAAAGACAAAAAAACATGAAACGCTCTTAAACGCTATAATTGGAATCTCGCAAAAAAAATCGCACAAATCTTACCGACTTTAATTTAATTATTAGTATAAAATATTTATCATCTTTTGCATATGTTTTCATTTGATTTATGTAAGAAATTCAAATTTAATTTTTAGGCATTTGGAACTCAATAGAGTTCCTTTAACGATGGATAACAATAAAGCAAAATAACCTATGGTTTAAAATCTTGGATCTTTATTTCTTTCTTATAATGTTAGTTCTACTTGTACTATGACATGAAATATTCTTTATGTTGGAATTTAGGGCTCTTTAGATCATGATGTCGTATGATAAAATATGAAATTTACAAACATGCTTTTCCCCTTTTCAAATAGGTACATGATACGTGCGTAAATATCCAGTGTCCATCAGGTCAAATATATGACATCAACTTCAAGTGTTTTCATCCGGCACTGACATGGCTAGTTCCTTATCACATTGCCCTTCGTCTGAAGTTAGACTCCGATTTGATGAATATGTCAACTTTGATGACGTTACTGCAAAGCGGAAGTGACGTAAGTTCTTGGATGTACTGCCCTTGGCCTAAGAGTTGGGCGGTAAAATCTCTGTTTTACGAATTGGAAGTAGGAAGCAACCAGAGGCAATATATAGGAAGTTTCATCGTATTTCTAACACTGCATCACAAGGGAAAGAAACATCATTCAGTGCTCAATGTGGTTAAACATTATGTGACAAAACGATGGAAAATTAAGGGTCTTCAAGCAGAAATGTCCCTCACTTCACATTTCTTAGAATATAACGCCCTTTTTCCAATCAATAATCAAATAGTTCCTATATGGTACGGTTTAGCAACCCGATATCAGTTACCCGGCAAGATTCCATACTTTCGACAAAATTCAATATTCCCAATTATAACCTCAAAAGAAAGTGCCCCGGTATTTGGGAGAATTACCAAAACGAATTTCTGTAAAATGATTTCTCTGGGATTCAATGGTTCAGATTATAGTCTTTTAGCAGGTAATACGCTACTCTCTTACAATGATGTCTTCTACTTTGACGGTGAATTTGAAGTGATCAGCAACATTGATGGTACTTTGGAACCAAGAATATGCTTAGGTGACAGCCCGTTTCTAGAACAACCGCCGGAAGTATCATCGTCTACAAAGACTTCACTTAGTTTTATTTTTTCACTGCTTTCAACAGTGTTCGCAAATATTGATTTTTTTAGAAGTGTTTGTTAGGTAATTTAGTATTGCTGCATCGATATGAAATTCAAATTACGCTCGTAACACATGTAACGTTTGTGCATCTTTGGGTTTATGTAATATCTTTATTAACCGCTTTCTAAGTATCAAACCTTCCCAAATTTTATTCTGATAATCCATTTAATCTATGATGTTCAAGTGTGTAATTTTGATATGAACATTAACAAAATTCCAATATGAGGCCAAATGGCATGATTTAAGACATTTGATTAGTTGAAAAACCCAACAAAAACACTGATTAACAATATGAAAGATATATGTTTACCACCCTTTTTTCTTCTAAAATAAGTATTTAGACAATTTTGAACCTTCAGATTCTGTTTGTTATGTCACACTTTGAACCATGGAGACAGAGAAAAAAAGAGAAAAGAATACAAAAACGTTGATGATTTTAGCAAAAACGCTTTTGACCAAATTGATTCCAAAGTCCATGAAAAGGTTGAATATATACAGTACCTGGTATCTGAACTTTTGGCTATTATGTTTCAAGTAAAAGATTATTGCTATTATTATTTTAAGCCAGTGTAAAAAATCAATTGTTATTTGCTGATATGATGTAGATCTATGAACTTCAAGATATTCAAAAATAAAAGTCAGAAAAATATTACATTTATCTCTTTTAAATTCTTTAATGCCTTTAAATATTGAGAACAGTCGAAGCTGTAGATACTTTTTAAATTTGGTATCTTAAAATGAGAGATTGAAAAATTTCCAACGGCCGCAAGGGAGCCCCCTCCTGGGACTTTCATCAGTGGCCGGGAGATAAAGTTGGCCAATGGAAACCCTGTATACTAGATAACATCATACAACATAATTAGAAATTATGCTCATTTGTCATTGTCACTGTTGTTGTCAAGTTGAGCTGGATTGACTTAATATCTCAAAAGATTGACTGTTATAATGGTTGACATTGAAAAATGTTAAGGAGTAAATATAAATAAGCCTGGATATAAAAAAGACTGTCCCACTCTTTTTATAAATTGACCATTACAGGTAATGCCTATTAATATTTACAGAAAGTTCCTTATACCACACGAGTTATTTGTCGTTCATGCCAAGTGAATTATAAAATTTAAAGAAATCAGGCAAAATGTAAACTTATTGTGACTTTCATCTGTTCACTTATTATACATCCTTGAGTGAGCATAATGTCACATAAAATCCAATTTAATAAGGTCTGATACTGTATATTTTAAAAAATGAGTGAATGGTTATAGTAAACCAATGTGGAGCTCAATCTATTTGAATATGTACATCGTAGTATCCTTTATGAGGACAACCTCCACCTGATATTTTATAACAAACTATTGCAATGTACATTTCTCACGTGGCACAATATAGCTATACAAAGCGTGTCTTCAAAATATTTCATAATACAATGTTTAGTACAAGAATCTAATAATCCATTGTTGACTTTTCAACGATCTGCTGCATTACTTCACGTATAAAAATAAATGAAATTTTCAGCCGGGACTAAAATTATATTTATTTTTAAAAGGTGAAGCTTTACAAAAGTGATTAATTTTTGTTTTGGATTTTTTGAGTATCAGTTATACGTACTTGGATTAAATTGAAACTTAAAGTGTATGACACTCACCTATGAAAAAGTGCATGTTAATTAAGATATCTATGAACTATTATTTTGTTTGTGTCACTCTCTTTCTTGTTTAATGTATGTTTAAAATACATGAGTATTAAATATCTTTAAATGTGTACTATACATTGTTATAACAAATACAAGAAACTGTACAGTTCTGTACATAATTATGGTTTGTTCTGTTTTGTTTTGTTCTATTCTGTTCTGTTATGATGCCAATATCACTATTTCGTTACAATTAATAAAAGGGTTGGTGATAATAATGATCATAATGATGATAATAATGATGATAATAGTTTACGATTTTAAGTTCAAATGTCTGTATAGAAAAGGAGCAGTAGACAAAAGGCAGCTCATTGAAACTTATTGTACAAGAGTATTCATTTATGCTCCTGACTTTTCTCTGTATGTTGATGCTGAATAAAATTTGTTGTATAAATTTGACGTTTGAAGGGATTCCTACGTAGAAAAACAATTTCTATTGGCATGGCAACACGGTTTTGATCAAAGTTGATACTAACACCTCTACATACAGAGATTAATTAAATTCGATGCTAACAGCAAGCATGAAAAGAAGATATGTTTAAAAAAGCAAAGTCTATCCTTTATTTCAATAATTATCTTACAGTAGTTCATAAAAGGCACTCATCTCGTCAATTTAGGTAATCAATTGATCTATTAAAGAAGAGAACGCTATTTCATGTGAATGAAACAGGTAGATAGGATGGATTTTGTCGGAAATTGGAAAGAATTTCTCGCTGTTTAAAATATCACATGGTCAGGCCTAAAAAAAATTCGGCGATAGTTTTTACCTGACTGACGATCTTTTTCTGTGAAGTCGAGTTTATGCAATGGAAGATAGAAATTTATATGATAAAATATTCAGTCCTCATCCTCCATACATCCTTTGAGGTCGTTGTTCTTGACACAGATTTAACATTTGATGATCTTCATCTTGGCATAAAAAAGGAAAAAAGCAAGACTAAAATTGTCCGATTGCTGAATGGATGAATACATATCTACAAGCCTCCGCGTGCACGCGGCGTCTTACAAATAAAACACAGCGAAAATGTTGAGAATAAATTTATGCACTGGTGAGTACGTTCCAAAACTTTTGATTAGTCATTATTAAGCTAGAAGTTTAGAACTTTATTCTTGACCTGTAATGTGAAATGGTCAAACGCGTGCATTCATCATCAACATTTTTAAGTTCTTACGTTAAAGGCCCATTAAGGCACCATAATGCCATCATTTTATTATTTTCATTTTCATCATTTCCCAAAATCTTTTCGTTTTTTGGTATCTTGTTACAGTGTTCAAATATTTACTCATTGGCCATATTGATGAACCATCTTTTGCTCTTTGGCAATTGGTATAATTACAGTAATTTTGTATGGAAGAAAACATTCTACCTTGTTTACAGTTTTGCTACATTTACGATACATTGCTGCACATTTAGATCTACTTTTTTCAGTTTTCGAACATCTAACATGTTCTAAACATCTAACATGTTCAACATTGTTAAACACATATTTGGCCGTTATAAAGAATAACAAATACTGATTTCTAACGCATAATGTGCCTTTAAGGTAAAATGTTTTTATTTTCTCACTACGAATGCTTGACATATACCAGATGATATTGATATTTGTTTTTTTTATGTTAATTAGAAAAGCGGTGTGTCATACATGTTCACGCGTGACTGTGCATTGATCATGCGAAAAAAATCGTGTAAGACAGTCGATTATTTACAAGCTTTAAAAGCCGATTTACAAAAGTAAATAAATGATGATTTATTTGAAATACTGCAATTTCTTTTGGACAAAAACTAATTTTAAACATATGGGATGAAATAGTGTTACTAGCGTATCATATGAAATAATTGTTTAATGTGAGGAAAGGATTATCATGTCATCCGAAAGGGTCATTTATTGTAGAGGTGAGTTACCACTATTAACGTTCTTTTTTTAAAACCAGTTTTGCTCTGGGATGTGATTTGTACTTTTGATGCGTTATTTTGTCATAGTATCTTGGTAGAGCTATTATCAGACCTTTGTGTAGTATTTTACAGATGACACATGCAGACTAAAATTGTATCAACATATGCTCACGAGACCTTATCAAATACAAATTATAAACTGTTGGCAAAATGTGATTTCAGTTGTACTTCAGAAGTAACAATTATTTATAGGAACAGAACAATGAACATCATACAAAAATGTATATATCTACGTAGTAAAGCGGGCCGCTTTAGAGAGAACCAGAATGTTTTTTTTTTACGTTTTATTGAAGGTAATTAGGCCTCAATTACATTATGGTTTCAGAGCATTTTTGATGCTTAACACTTGAATAAAGAAGCGCTGAATGTAAATTGTAGCATTATTTGTCATAAAAGCAGTATTTAAACAAAGTAGTATTGAATTCCATACACTATAAATGCAATTATTGCCAAGATGCTATAGAAGCGAATCATGTTATGTATTTGTCCAATAAGTATAATTTTGGAAACTATATTAAGACTACGGTGTCGTAAATTTTTTATTTCGTTTTTACCCGCGATGAACGATTGTACGATCGTGAAAACGCGATGGTATGATGACACGATGATGGAAACACGATGGTGAAATTGCGATGTTATATCGCGTTTTCATCATCGTATTATCGCGACTTTACCATAATACCATCGTGTTTTTAAAATATTTTTAAAGGTAAATTTATGTTATATTATGAAATAATTATGTCCCGGGCAATGCAAATTTTGACCATATGGTCTTGATTTAAATAAAGAAGCGATCTAGTAGTATGCCACTTCTCAAAAAAAATTGAAAAAGTATTTAAAGGTAAAAAAATTGTAAAGTGAACAAAGAAAATAATTTTTACATTGCAAACAGCAATCACCAAAAAGAGGTTAAAATTTGCAAAAATAGTCATGATGTTCGAATTTAACGTTGACATTGCGCTTTATTTCTTACACTTTGCTTGTATAGGATTTTAATTTATTTAATTTCAGATGTTTCAGAACAAGAAAGAATCAGGAATAGAACTGCAAATGGACTTTTATTGAAAATTTATGGCAATAAAGAAGCGGGTGGATATAATAGAAGAGATAAATATGGAAATTATATGTATTGTAATGAGCGAACGGACTGCAGAATTGCTATTGAGGAGCTTCTTTGCACCGATATATTAGACTATGTAAAACGGAAAGATCCTCGATTTAGCGGAAAGGTGCATGGTGTCGGAAGTTGTTTCGCTGGAGTGTCTGTTTTATCAAATGAGGCCGATCTTCTGTTTATGCTAGATATTGAAGGGGTTCTTGAAGAAGACAAGGAAAGACCGGGTTATGCAAAATATCGCCTTTCAGACCAATGCTTAGAAAACTGGAAAGATTGTGTAACGGACGATGGATATCTGATGTCAAAAAAATTGTCAGCAATGTTTTACTTCTATGTAGATGACGCTTTAAATTCCGGTTTGCATAGAAAGTTACCTTTGCTAGAAACTAGATTCATTCCAACCGTTTGCTTATCAGGCCTCGGGACAATAGCAACAACCCTAACGGTAACGTACAACAATTCAGTTATTATTGACGTCGATTTAGTATTAGCAATAAATTGCAAAGGGTTACCATCATTAGCAACCGCAACGTGGCTTAAAGGAAACGCAGAGTGGCCTAACTCTGAAATTGTTTCAAAAATAAAAGCGTCCGGATATCAGCTTGTTTCAAAAGCACCTTATACCCTCACTGACGATGAACAATCGACGATGTGGAGAATCTCTTTTTCTCTGGCTGAAACCATGCTGATACAGGACCTAGATACAAGGATCGGTTTTAGCACCAAACTATGTTATGGTTTGGTTAGATTTTTCAACTTGTGCTTCTTAGCTCCCCGCGATAGGAATTCAAAGCCGTTTATGAAATCGTATTACTTGAAGATAAAATGGTTGTATGAATGTCAAAATACCCAAACGAAATGACATGGGCTTCTGAAAAGTTGGCGGAACGATTTCTGTCAATATACCAGCAAGTGTACAACATGTTAGAAGAGGAAAAACTCCCCGATTTTTGTCATGCCGTCCGTGAATATTATGACTTATAAAATAAGTGATGGCATAAAAAATGAAGTAGGCCATTTGCTAGATGACCCTGTAAAAACTTTTGAAGACTGGCTGTATGACGGAAAACATTCCCTTTTTGATAATAGGCTTGTTTAAATGATGGGGGGGGGGGGGCAATAACAAAACAAGGGATTTGTATATATTAATTTATGTTTAAATAAACATTAAATTATGTTTAAACAAACAGCTGAGCTGGTTAAATTTATGTACTTGTGGCACAAGCTCTTGATTCATATAGGTTGATTTCCCCAGTTCCCAAACCCCTGTCCGAAACGTGTTTTCTCTTTATTACTTATAAATGACTCAATAGGCTATCTAATCTAATTTAGGAAGTAAGCTATTAACAGAAAATGAAAAGAATATCTGCGCACGGACTGTAATTGACAATTAAAGCATACAATTATACCATTCGTATATCTGAAGCCAAGTTTCAGTTAATTAAGTGTAAGGTTTATGTGACTGTTTGGTCAAATGTTTGTTTCATTATCCTTGCCATAAGCTACTTGTCGCGCGTTTCAGTAGCACTCCGGGTATCTCCAGGTATTCACCAAGGCTAAACAACATGTATAATGTGCTTCGTGGTTTAATTCAAAGGTTTTAAACATGTTAAAACAATGTAAAACAAAATCATAGCACTGTTAGGAATTTCAAACTATTCAAAATGTCAATACCATTTTCAATAGATCTATTTAAACTGATACTCATCAAACTTTTTAAAATGTCTTTACGTAATTGTATAATGTGCGTCATTTTTAAAAATAGACAGCCTTTATATATGAATATGTTTTTGAATTTTTTAACTGACTTAACATATTCAGTAGATGTTAAACGTTCAAGCTAACTACTATTAAATCATTTATCTTGTGACCTAAAATTCCCGAATCTTTTACAGTGGTACACTTCTGTATCTAAACATTGTGCAATTGGGTCATTTAGTGTACCCTATGATTTTATGTTGTGTCATAAATATTTTCATTTATTACGTCATTTACAGCCTTATATTGGTCAATAATCGAGCTGGCAGCATTTAAGTTGTAAGGGGAGATAACCCTGACATCAATATTAAATCTGTCTGTTGTAGTAGCAGCACTTGTTTCAGATAAATGAAATAGCCACAGTTGTACATTTTATTTATATAGTTTTATACATATTTTGGCTATGTAAGTAGTTTTCAGACTTATTTATTAATATAACATTTACTTTCAAAAGAAACAATTACATAAATATATTTATTATAGGGTTTACTGGAAACTTAAGCATTTTTGTGTATTTAATAGACGCAGCTCTTTATCCGAAATGTTATCTTATTTGTTGTCTTCTTGTAAACATTATCATGTCAAATTATGTTTTATTTCATGATTTATCTTTATTTCATTGAAAAAAGATATGAATATTTTTGAAACTTGCCCTTCACATGAAAAGGTTAACTTATCCTTTTATAAAAATAAATCTTAAATAAAAACATTAAACACTCAACTCGCTTAAAAACACATTATATCTCAGAAACGAAACACATTTTCACTTCGTTAGAAAGAGCAAACATGAGTTTAACAACATTCAAATAATGGCTTTAGAGCTTGCTCGTGTTAAATATGAAATTATTTGTCATAAAAGTAATAAAATGTAAACAAAGTAGTATTTTGACTTCCATACAACATACTAAATCACTGTAGCTAGACTAATTGCCATTAGGCAATAGAAGAAAAAGTAAGGTAAAGAGTATCTTTTTGATAACTATGAAAATGCTCCAGAAACAAAAAGCTTTTCAGAAATAGAAATAGAAGTACCTTTGGGGTATAAGGTCCAGGAAACCGAGAGCTGTTTTATAATGTCATAATATGGATGTTATATTAATTTGCTAGAAAACATATCATCTGCTATTCTGTTTGGAAGGTTAATCTATTACGACGAAACGTCATTAACAGCGAAAAAGATTTTGCTACTAATTGTGCACAGTAGTTTATTTGGGGCGATATTAATTGGAGTAAACGCTATAATTTATTTAAGCTATATATAAAAATTTCCTCTCATCTGCGTCCTTTCATCTGCGTTTTCTTGCGTCAGGTAAATCGCTTATAAATGCACCAAAAAATGTAACGTTTGCATCATCAACAAAATGTATACTGAGATCTAAAGAAATTGAGATAAACACGAGTAATTTATGACAGGATCTGTTTCTAACTTTATGCTTTAAACAACAATAATTAAAAGTACAACAGGCAAGTATTTTAAAATTATATGAACGTTTAGAGGTTAATAAATTTCTGTATTTCTTTGCAATTTATTGTAATTTTGGAAAGGTAAACTTTTTTTATAAGGTCTACTTTTACATACGATTTTTTAAGAAAATGGTATTGACAACTGTACCTCTCCTTTAAACCAACATGTCCAGTCTCTAAGAATGACTCTTTAGATCGAGTTCAAAGCTGTCTTGCGGAAAGAGTAACATGGATGAACAATAATATGTTAAAAATCAATGCTGACAAAACAGAAGTAATTATATTAACATCTCAGAGAAACCAACAGCATGTTGAGACCATAACTGTGACTATCGGAGATGAAAACATAAAACCATCAAATAGTGTAAGAAATCTTGGTGCTGTATTGGACAACAACATGACCCTGGAAAAGCACATTAACTCAGTTTGTAGATCTTGTTATGGACAACTACGCCAGATTGGTCATATAAGGAAATACCTAAATACTGATGCAACAAAATCTTTAGTGCATTCTTTAGTCATCTCACGCATGGATTACTGTAATGCACTTTTATATGGTGTACCTAAAACGACATTGAATAAACTACAACATCTTCAAAACACTGCTGCCCGCATCATCACAGGAACATCCAGATTTGAACATATCACTCCAGTATTGAAGAAACTACACTGGATTCCTGTGGTTTATCGAGTAGATTTTAAAATCCTTATGCAAACTTATAAAGCCCTACATGACCAGTCACCAATTTACCTTAAACATTTACTGGCGCTATATCAACCAACAAGAAACTTAAGATCAAAGAACTGTTCAAAGCAAATTGTTGTTGCCAAAAGTAGGACTGTAAGATATGGTGAACGCAGTTTCTCTTCGGTGGCACCTAAACTGTGGAATCCTCTCCCAGACAGTATCAGAGACTCAAAAACAGTAGATGTTTTTAAGAAATCTTTAAAAACACATTTTTTTCAGAAAATTTATAGTAACTAACTGTGCTGTATTTGTCATCACTATGAATTGGCGTGCTGTCTTTTGTTATTAGATATATGGGTACACATTTGAAATATAATAGTCTATTTTTGAATCACATTTCCATTATTAATTACTGTTTTTATCAAATTGGATTTAGATTTCAGTTGTCTTATCTTGATTTGTATTTTTTTTTTTAATTTTAATATTTTTAACGTTTCTCTTTATTTTATTTTCAAGTCTTAGATTATTCTTCATGTACATTTTTTATTTGATCGACTGAGTTTTAGACTTTTAGATTAATCATGGTATATTTTATATTTTGTAAATGTATACATAAATGTGTGTTATTATTTTTATTACTTTTTTTTGTTTTTAAAGTCATTGTAAATGTATATAATTCCATTGTAAAGCGCCTTTGAACATTTTATTTTTTGAGAAGGGCGCTATAGAAATGTGGTAATTATTATTATTATTATCTACAGTGTCGTAAAACACTTATGTATATATTTTATTAAGATATGAATTATTTGCTACATTGTCTTTTGTAAAGAGATCTATTATAAAGTATGTTTGTTCTGGAGTAAATGGGGTTTTATAAAGCAATGGGGATGATTCCATGTAGCCAGCTTCATTTTTATTCTAACACTGTCAAGAGTGACACATCTGAGATATTGTTTATTTTACACCTGTCTTCGAAAGTACGTAAAATGCTTATCTTGCTGTTTACAATGAGCAAGAGAGATGGGTGTATCGAAGTAAAAGTGATGATTTTCTCAAATCGCTTCAAAGTGC
Organism: Ruditapes philippinarum; assembly: GCF_026571515.1. Taxonomy (NCBI): domain Eukaryota; kingdom Metazoa; phylum Mollusca; class Bivalvia; order Venerida; family Veneridae; genus Ruditapes; species Ruditapes philippinarum. Next base: position 12,728 of record NW_026861388.1, on the reverse strand, counting down.
TTTTCATGATAACATTTCCGCCAAGTACAGTATAGTAATTAAAATAGAAGTACATGTAGAAAGCCTTTTTTTCACCAAGATGTACTTTTGCCTGAATGATAAGTATACGCATAAGAAAAACAGGCAAAGATGAATGAGAAACATACTTGGAAATAAATTGAAAATCGTATTTTTGTGTTTTTCTTAGCCCGAATACAATGAAAGTCGTTACAAAGCTTTTTATAATTTTTAGTCATATAAGTAGAATAAATATTCTGGAAAAACGGAGTGAGCGAATGATCTGAAACGTAATACAAAGGTCATTGGTGTAGACCAACGTCAAATGCAACATTAACAAGATTTTAAGCAGTGTCATTGAACCTCTAAATATAAAAAGAAAATGGGATTTTATTTTAAGTCTACTACTATATTTGTTAAAAGCTTTATCTGAAAAATACTTGAAAAAAATTAAAAACAGTAAAAATATGATATTTTCATAAAATTGTGGTCGCTTCTGAGCGATTTGGAACATAAAATATCTACGTAATTTATTATACATGAATATTGTTCGTTAACAGAATAACAGCTATAAATATACCAACTAGAAACTTCTGAAATGTTAAAACCTCAACTGAACGAGAAGTCAAAACATGTCAGTTAAGATAAATAAGATGACTGAAAAGAAAAGCATGACACTGTATTAAAACAAAATTTTATGTGAATATCATAAACATCTCTTGAATAGAGATTTTTTTCATATAAGAACGTAGGAATATACAAGTTTGGTCGCAATAAAAGTATATATCAAATTGATATTTTGACTACAATGCGCAATATGGCTGGCAAATGAGATCTTAGAAATAATATAATTTGATATAATTATTTATTTAGGAAGTACATCTGTCAGGGAGATAGATTATCCTGTTATTCTAGAAATACGTAAAATTACAGTAAGTAACAATCTGATTGAAAAGGTCATTTCTTTGTTCCTCTTTATTTACTTTTTATGTAATAAAACAGGTGCAAAGAAATGGGCTTTAATCATTATTTTTGTTTATAAAGGGTTCTTCACTCGGTGCTTTCAGTGATAATTAAACGTTATCACATGTTAGCTGTGTCATAATCGAATCTTAAATGTTGATGTTTAAAGTAGGACGAGATTATCTTTATAAAACATCAATATATTTAACATATTTTAAAGCAATAAAGTCAACTGTCGACTTTTATCTTAAAATGAGCGGTCCAAATTCAAAGCAGGAAGTGTCCATTTTTCAAAGTCGGAAAGTTATTAAAGTAGGACGTTTTCACGAAAAAATGTATACTTTGGAGCAATTAAGGAAAGCCTAAGCTCTTTGTAATTATATCTGCATTTAAAAAATATAAATTCAAGGTATGTTGTGTTTATCACGTAAAATTACATGAACAAAAGTTATATGGAGAAAAAGTTAACTGTAAAAGCAAAGTTACAAGACATCTTTCATATTTGGATGGAATCCTGCTATAGTGCTATACATGTGTTACCTTAGAACATATCTAATTTTGGTACTAACTTTGATTATGAGTATAACTAATATATGGTTTTCTCTAATGTTTTTTTCTTTCTAATATAGCTTTTTAAAATGAATTATTACATTTTAATTCTCACGCATTATAGCATTTGTTCTTGAAACTTTACGATGAAAAATGCAATAATTCTTAGCCTAGACTCCTCGCTCAATATAGTTCTTTATCATTTAATGGTTAAGTACTTGAATTTATAATAAAATTTATGTAATCAAATAAGCAATGTCTTCTTCTACTTCATCGCCTTCCTCCTCCTCTTCTTATTATTGTTATCATTATTACAATGGGAGATAACTGTTTTGTATAAGTGATATTATATTTTTGCGTAACACATGCAATGAAGCGTTTACTTAAATATGACTATGATCAATCAAACTACATTTCAAACAAAAGTTTAAGGGTGCTCATTTGAAACTTCTGATACTTTTACATCCCAGCTTTCATTGTGAAATACTCAATCAATGACAAGTTTGTTTCTAAATATGAAACAAATAAATCAATGTAATGTTCATGAGAAATCATAAACAAGTCATTTGAGGGATGACGCAGTAGAACAAAAAATGAAATAGTATTAAAACAAAACAACAAATGTACATACAAAGAATATTTGTATTTACAAAAGAAACACTTGAATAAATATTATTTTCAACAAAGTGGCAATACAATTAAATACAGTATTAAGCTGTAATTTGTGTTGCTTAACAAAGAGGACTTTGTATGTTGCCCAATTGGTTTAATTGCATGACTCATGATCCACTGTTATATGTTTTTGATGCATTATGTTATATAACAATGCATTCATTCCAACAAACTAGCATAATGTATTACCAAACAAACATATTTTAATACCTTAACAACTAAACATTCTTTAGGTTTTTATAATTATGACCACCACTAAATTAATAAGAATTTTTTATTGCACTAAAGTGTATTAAAAAGCGTATTGACAGAGATCGATTATTTATCATTTCTTAAAATTCAAGTATTTATTGATATAATTAACTAATTTGTTCTAAACATCTTTAACACATATTTGGCCTTTATAAAGAATAAAATATATTGATTTCTAAGGCATAATGTGCCTTTAACATAACAGACATTTATTTCTCGCTACTAAAACTTGACATATACCAGAGGATATTATTATTTGTTTTTTATGTTTATTACAAATCTATGTGTCATACATGTTCACGCGTGACTGTGCATTTAACAAGCGCAAAAGGATCTTATGAGACAGTCGATATTTAATAACTTCAAAAGCCGATTTACAAAAGTTAATAAGTGATTATTCATATGAAATACTGCAATTCTATTGGACAAACCTGCTTCAAACATATTGGAAGAAATAAATAATGTTACTAGTATATCATATGAATTAATTGTTTAATGTGAGGAAAGGATTATCATGTCATCCGAAAGGGTCATTTATTGTAGAGGTGAGTTACAACTATTAACGTTCTTTTTTTAAACCAGTTTTGCTCGGGGGTGTGTTTTGTTCTATTGATCCGGTTATTTTGTCATAGTATCTTGGTAATGCCATTATCAGACCTTTTTGTATGGTTTTACAGATGACACATGCAGACTTAAATTGTATCAACATATGCTCACGAGACCTTATCAAATACATGTGCAGGTTATAAATTGTTATTAATAAAATTGTACCATGTAAGCAAAATGTGATTTCAGTAGTACTACTAGAAAGTAACAAATATTTATAAGAACAGAACAATGAACATCATACAAAAATGTATATATTAACATAGTAAAGCGGGCCGCTTTAGAGACAATCCGAGTGTTTTTTGACGTTTTATTGAAAGTAATTAGGCCTCAGAAAAACATTACATTTACATTATGGTACAGAGCAATTTTGATGCTTAACACTTGAAAAAAAAACAAGCGCTGAGTGTAACATTATTTGTCAAAAAAAGCAGCTAAATGTAAACAAAATAATATTTTGAATTCCGTACACTATAAATGTACTTATTGTCAAAATGAAAAAGAAGCGAAAAGTGTTTTGTATTTGTCCAATAAGTGTACTTTTGGAAACTATATCAAGACTACGGTGTTCCGTTTTGATAATCCTAATTTTTTTATTTCATTTTTACCCGCGATGCACGATTGTACGATGGTTAAAACGCGATGGTATGATGACACGATGATGAAAACGCGATGGAACGATGATGGAAACACGATGTTATATCGCGTTTTCATCATCGTATCATCGCAACTCTACCATCTTAATATCGTGATTTTAATATTTTTAAAGGTATTTATGTTATGTTATGAAATAATTAAGTCCCGGGCGATGCCAATTTTGACCATATCGTCTTGATTTAAAGAAAGAAGCGATCTCCAGATTCATGCTACTTTTCAAGGAAATTTTGAAAATATATTTAAAGGTAAAATATTGTAAAGTGAACAAAGGAAATAATTTAAAATTGCAAACAGATTGGCTCATCTGGAGGCATGCAGCTTTAAGGTCTACTAACAATGCTGCATACCAAATTCTAATGTCTGGACCTTGTACTTTTGAAAAAGATTGTTTAATATTCATTTAGCTCCTACGTCCCAGATAATTAATAAATCATAACCATTTGAACAGCTTATATATTGCTTCATTTGATGAACCCATCAGTCTCACTTGAGGACGACGGACGACGATCATGATAGTCGTGAAACATACTTCTTTGGTTCTATACCGATGACAAGCCTCGCCATTACATTTTGCTTGATTTAAAATTAAGCGTTGATATTGCGCTTTGTTTCGTACACTTTGTTTGTATATGATTTTCATTTATTACATTTCAGATGTTTCAGAACGAGAAAGAATCAGGAATAGAACTGCAAATGGACTTTTATTGAAAATTTATGGCAATAAAGAAGCGGGTGGATATAATAGAAGAGATAAATATGGAAACTATATGTATTGTAATGAGCGAACGGACTGCAGAATAGCTATTGAGGAGTTTCTTTGCACCGATATATTAGATTATGTAAAACGGAAAGATCCTCGATTTAGCGGAAAGGTGCATGGTGTCGGAAGTTGTTTCGCTGGAGTGTCTGTTTTATCAAATGAGGCCGATCTTCTGTTTATGCTAGATATTGAAGGGGTTCTTGTAGAAGACAAGGAAAGACCGGGTTATGCAAAATATCGCATTTCAGACCAATGCTTAGAAAACTGGAAAGATTGTGTAACGGATGATGGATATCTGATGTCAAAGAAATTGTCAGCAATGTTTTACCACTATGTAGATGACGCTTTAAAATCCGGTTTGCATAGAAAGTTACCTTTGCTAGAAACTAGATTCCTTCCAACCGTTTGCTTATCAGGCCTCGGGACAATAGCAACAACTCTAACGGTAACGTACAACAATTCAGTTATTATTGACGTCGATTTAGTATTAGCAATAAATTGCAAAGGGCTACCATCATTAGCAAACGCAACGTGGCTTCAAGGAAACGCAGAGTGGCCTAACTCTGAAATTGTTTCAAAAATAAAAGCGTCCGGATATCAGCTTGTTTCAAAAGAACCGTTTCCCCTAACTGACGAAGAACAAACGACGATCTGGAGAATCTCCTTTTCTCTGGCTGAAACCATGCTGATACAGGACCTAGATACAAGGATCGGTTTTAGCACCAAACTATGTTACGGTTTGGTTAAATTTTTCAACTTGTGCTTCTTAGCTCCTCGCGCTAGGGATAAAACGCCGCTCATGAAATCGTATTACTTGAAGATAATATGGTTGTATGAATGTCAAAAATACCCAGACGAAATGGCATGGGCTTCCGAAAAGTTGGCGGAACGATTTCTGTCAATATACCAGCAAGTGTACAACATGTTAGAAGAGGAAAAACTCCCCGATTTTTTCATGCCGTCCGTGAATATTATGACGTATAAAATAAGTGGTATCGTAAAAAATGAAATACGAAATTTGCTAGATGACCCTGTAAAAACTTTTGAAGACTGGCTGTATGACGGAAAATATTCTCTTTTTGATAATAGGCTTGTTTAAACGAGAAGGAAAAGAAGGAAAGCAAAAAAGTTATATTTATTTATGTTTAAAAAATGGAATTGCTTTAATTTATGTACTTGTGGCACACACTCTGATTCATATAGGTTGCTTTTAACCCCTGCCCCAAACGTGTGTTCTCTTTATTTTTGCATGTATAAAAAGTAAATGGAAATTGACTAATCTAATCTAATTTAGGAAGTAAAAAAAAGTAAAAGCTATTAATAAAAAACGAAAAGCATATCTACACACGGACTTTAATTAAAGTCCGTGATCTGACATTTGAATTAACAATTTAAATATATTTTAGATAAGCTTGGTTATTTCGAGTGGTTTGGGAATTCATTAATACGGAAGAGGTGAATAATCATGATTTTTATCCAGTATCACTCTTGCAGCACGTATTTATTTATCTTGTTTGTATGTATGAACTACTATTATACCATACCAAAGTACTCATTCCTAATCAAAAACTGGGTGGATATATGCAATGAACTAATTTTTTCGCATATCTAAACTGAAATAAAGTTTCATTTGGAGGAATAAAGTTAATTTAGAGATTTTTTCATAAAGACTATCATTCTGGGTTTGCCAAGTAAGGTTTAGGTCCAAGTTTGGTCCAATGCTTGTTTCATTATCCTTGTCACAAGGGACTTGTCGCGCGTTTCAGTAGCACTACGGGTTTCTCCAGGTATCCACCCAGGCTAAACAATATTTTTAATGCGCTTGTTATGCGGTTTTAATCAAAGGTGTGTTAAACATGTTAAAACAATATAAAACAAAATCATAGCACTGTTAGGATTTTCAAAATTTTCATAATCATTATTGCCATTCTCAATTGATTTATTTAAACTTATACTCATCAAACTTTCTAAACTGTCTGTACGTAATTATATTATATGGGTCATTTCATATAAACATCCTATACATGAATATGATTTTTTGTGAGAAAAAATTTAACTGACATAACTTATTCAGAAAGATTTAAAACCGTTCAAAGCAACTATTTTTAAAAATTCATTTTTTCTTGGGGAATTAATTTTTGGGAATTTTTAACAGGGGGTACAATTTGTTTTAATATTAGGGGTCCGTTTTGATCTATATTTAAACATTGTGCAATAGGGTCATTTACTGTATCTTGTGTCATAAAATGTTTCATTTATTACGTCATTTACAGTCTTATATTGGTCAATAATCGAGTTGGCAACACTGTTTTGAAAGCATTTAAGTTTTAGGGGAAATAACCCTGACATTATCAATATCAAATATGTCTATTGTAGTAGCAGCACTTGTTTCAGATAAATGAAATAGCCACAGTTGTACATTTAATAAGTTTTATACATATTTTGGTTATGTAAGCATAGTTTTCTGACTCATTTATAATGAATTTTAACCCTTTTAAACTTATTAAAAAAAACGACCCAAAAATTTTTTTGGATTTCATAAAATTTTTAAAAATCCCCAAACAAATTTAAAAAAAATAATTGGCAAAACGCCGGTGGGGCGGGGGTCGTTTTTATTGGGAAGGGTTTTTCTTTTTTGGGCCTAGGGAAAAGGGAGCTGTTATTTTTTTAGCAGTTAATTTAAATTTGAGTTAATTAGTTTTATTTTGATTCTTTAAAAATCAATTTAAAAAAATATGTTGTTTTTATTTGTTTTTAAAATTTAATTTTTATAAAAAAAAGCAGGGTGCATTGTGATATTTTTTTTAAACAAAATTTGCGGGGGCCTCATTTTAAAACAGTTTTCCCCTTTAGTTTTATTGACAATACTAAAGCCCGGATTTCGAATATCGTTGTGGTCTACATTGATGCCGTAACCATTTCGTTCATTCTTTTATATATTTCAAAATTTTCTTACAAGAAGAAAAAGTTCACCTGCAAAAGAGTATAAGGATAGGTAATGGACTGTTGCTAAACGATTATCCTATTGATTTTATCCATATTACGTTGATCTGTTGCACAGAATGGTTGTTTTTTTACAAAGTGTACCAGTATCCGGATGTTGAAAGCTATCCGATTTTTCTGCAATAACTGCTGTCACATGGTCATCTATTTCTTATGAATACTTTACCATTAATTTGCATGGCTTAAATAAACTGACTGAGCCTGCAACATTTCGTAATTTTAAATGTTTAGGGTGTTCTTGGGGTTTCAGGTTTTCAGTCTTTTAAGGGGAAGAAGTTAACTCATGTTTACTAAATTATTTGTTCTTTTCTGTCTACTTTATCTTTAGTATTACTTACTATTTTTTGTTTTTTATAAAATTTACCAGTTGTAAGGTCATCAAAAGCAGAGAGGCCCTGATGAGTGAATATTGATATATATTTTTTACTGGCTTGATATTACCCCCTAAGACCAGATTTTTCTAGTTTGTTCAGTTGGGTACATACATATAGGTATTCTGCTAGAGGCATTTTCTAATCACTATGTGAAATTTATTATTTTCTATTGGTGTTTGTATATGAATTGTTTTACTTAAAAATAACCTTTTTGGTAAAAAATGAAAAGTAGAATATTTAAGCTTATACATATAGGTTTGCTCATTTTAAACAACACTTGATTACATTATATGCAGTTTAGTTCATACATTGTATAGTAAATAGTCTAATGGAAGGTTAAAAGAGGGGGAAAGTATTTGTTACTGTAAAGATATTATGCATTTAAATGTTTAGACACTAAACACAACTTAATCTGTAAACACATGATATACTAGATTATTTGAGATTTTTTTTTACTTTTATACTATACAATATCATGTATAACATTATAGTTTTCTTTCTACAAGATTATGAATTCCTGGTCAATAAAGGAATGTTATATTTATTTTTTGGGATGGAACCTGAGAATTATTAATGTAATGTGCATACAAAGTGTATCATTGTATATGGATATAATGTGTATTTCTGTATTTTAAAGACTTACAGTTATGATGGATGAGACTTGCATTTAAAATTAATTAATGATAATACATATATTGATCAGTCTACAGGTTATAGTTTTTTATACCCAGTGTTAAGCTGGCTAATAATAGTATCTATAACAGAGTTTATATAATTTCTACTAGATTTTGAATTCCATCCATTTAGTCCCAAATTTAATTTTTTGGTTTTTCCATTTTTTTAAAATAAAAACTTTTTTTTTATTAATGTTATGGCTTTAACATGTATATCTTAGAAATTTTTTATATTTTTAGACTTATAATTTTTCCCTGAATTTAAAGAGTTAAAATTTATTCATTAATTAATTGGGATAAAAACTTTAAATTTAAAGTTATAAATGAAAATTTTACATTTTTAATTGAAAATTTTCCTGAAACTTGGATCAAAAATTTTATTTTTGTTTAAATTTTTTAAAAAATTTCATGTTTTGAAGGGTTATTTTTTTTTTTTTAAAACATTTCTAGTTTTGAAAAGGAAGCTTCTGTTTTAAATCAAATTTTTTAAGGGGGGGGGAACCGGTCTCAATTTCCCAAGTTTTCAGGTCTCCAGAGTAAACCCAAACCCCCCAAAATTTTTCATAGGGGTAGATTGTTACTTGCCCTTGAAAAAATTTTTTTACATTTAAAATTTTATAGCAGGTGTTTTTTTCCCACTAAAAAACCAACAAAGAAACAAAAAAGAAAACAAGGCGCCGGGACACAAAAGTGGGGGTGTTTTTTTGAAATTTTTCCTGTTTTCGCCCAGTCCCTTTTATCCCAAAATACAAATAAACCTTCAAAAAAATTTCCCAAAACAAAAAATCATAAAAAAAAGGGTTTAATTTTTTTAACCCGGGTTAAAAAAATTTAAAAATTTCCCATGTTTAGCACAGTTATGTTTCACTTTCAAATTGATGTTATAAATTTTTGGCAAAAACCAATAGTTTTCTTTTTCTAAACCCTTTTTAGTAAAAAATTTATACTTTTAATATTAAATTGTTTTTTAATTTTAGCCCAAATTGAATTGGAAAGGTTTTTTTTTTCTTTTTAAAAAAAAATTTAAGGGTTTAATTTATCTTTTGTTTTAAAAAAATTTTAAATTTATCGGGTCAGGGGGTTTAAAAACCCCTGTTCCTTTTTTGGGGCCAAAATTTTTGTTTAAGGGGGCCCAGAAGTTCAATAGCTTAAAACCCGCGGTACATTTTTCCCCCCTGTGGGTCCGGGTTTGATTTCTGGCAAGTAAAAAATTTTCTCACCCAAAGTAAATGCATTTAAACCAAATGAGTTTAATTCATTTGGGCTCTTTTAAACATCAAAAAATTCCCAAGGGACATAAACCCAAATTAAGTGGGGAAATAGGGTTGGGGTTTAGAAACTATTTCATTTTTAAAAGGGAAAAAATGGTTAGGGGGGGCCCGGGATAGCTCATTTTGGTTTTTCGGGAAAGTCAGGGGTTCGATTTCAGGGTCGGGCCTTTTAAATTTCGGGGTTTTGAATTTGGTTTTTTTCCTTTTTAAATTTAGATTTTTACTTTTTTGGGAAATGAAAAAGGGCATATTGCGAAATTTTTAATTACAAAGCTTTTAAAATCATTTATCAAAACATACTGCACAGGGAAGAAGTTTTTTTTTCTTTTTTTTCAGGAATTTTTAAAAAAAGGAAAATTCCCCCAAAATAGGGGTAAATTGACATTCACATGCTTCAAGTCTTTTTCTCTGTTTAAGCAGTGGTTGATTTTTGGCTGGTTTTTCCATTTTACTACTGCTCTGAGAAACCTTTTGGTTTCCCCCGGGATTTTTCATTTTAGGTCCCTTTTTATGTCTAATATATTGTAAATTTTTGAACTTTGGTGGAAATTTAAACAATAAGCTTTTTTTAAAATTCACAGGCACAAGTATCAGACATGGGAAGAAAAAAAATGAAAAAAGATTTATAAAAAAAAATTGTGTTCCCTTTTTAAAAATTTTCACAAACCAAAAAAAATTAAAATTAAAAGACCCCCTTTAAAAAATATCTTTAAATTAATAGTATTTTTTAAAGGGGTCATTATTTACATTTTTTTTTTTTTTTTGGTTTTTTGGGCACTTTTAAGATGAACACAGTTTTTTTTATCAATCTGGTCAATTACTTTTTCTTCCCAGGTCCGATACTCGGTGCCTGTGATTTATGATGATGGGACAAGGTATCCCTTTGTATTTTGGTAAAATAAATAGTAAGATTTAGTTAATTGAGCAATTAAATTTGTCTTTTGCATTCTTGGGGAAGACAGAGCTTTTTTCTTTTGCTTTTAAGTTTTTAACTTAAAAATGGGGGCCTATCCTCCCAGGTCACAATGAGAAATGTACTTTATAAAGTTACACCATCTTTTTTTTAAGTTTTTTAGGTTGCAAACCTGGATCAAAATTCATTTGGCGTCGCCCTTTGATGGCTTTGCATTTTAAATGCTTTTTCTTGTTTTTATTGTTGGGAATTACTGGGGAAACTTGTAGCATTTTGTTTTGTATTTAAAAAGACGGGAGTTCCCTTTTTCCGAAAAAGTTTTTTTTTTTTTGTTTCTTGTAAAAAATTAAACAATTTTTCAAATAATGTTTTTTTTTTTTCATGAAATTTTCTTTTTTTTCATTGAAAAAGGGTATGCAAAATTTTTGTAACTTTCCCTTTACATTAAAAAGGGTTTAAATTTCTATAAGAAAAATAAATTCCCAAAAAAAACATTAAACACAATTTCGAACAAATTTTTTCTTCTTTAGAAAGGTCAAACAGAGTTTAAAAAAACATTTAAATTAAAGGTTTTTTTGAAAGCATGTTTTTTCAATACTAGATGCCCTTTTTACCCTTTTAAGAAGAGTTGCAAATAAAAAAAAGAAAATATGTGGGCAAAATTTCAAATAGGGGGGAAAAATTTCAACAAAGAAGTATCTTGGCCTTTTCCCTACAAAATAAATTAAACACGGGGGGAAAATTTTTCAATAGGTAAAGAGTATTTTTATTTATAACTATTTAAAAATACCAAATAAAAAAAGCTTTTTAAAATTTTAAAAATTTTTTCGTTTTCTTCTGGGGGGATGAATCCAGGAAATCGAGAAACTTTTTATTTAAAGCATAATATTGATGTTTATTAAATTTGCTAGAAAAAACTCATTTTGCTTTTCTTTTTAAAAATTAATAATTATGACAAAATTTCTTTAACAGCAAAATAGATTTTCTGCTAATTGTACAAAGTAATTTATTTTGGGGCATATTTAAATTGGGGTAATCCTTATTTACTTAAGCAATATAATAAATTTTTTTTCACCTGCTTACTTTCGTCAGGTAAATCGCTTATAAATGCACCCTAAAAAAGTTACTTTGTATCATCAAGGAAATGTATACGAATTGAGGAATTGAAAAAAAACGAGTAATTTATGAAGATTTTTTCTAATGTCTGCTTTTAAAAAAACCAAAAAAACACAAAACTAGTCTTATAATTTAAAATTTAAAAAAAAAGTACAAAAAACAAATATTTTTAAAAAATATAGGCGTAAAAATGTTAATGCAAATTTTTTGTAATTTTTTGGGAAAGGATTTTTTTTGGGCCCCTCTTTTTTTACAAAAAATTTAAGGGGATTGGTCTACAGTGTCATAAAAAAATTATGTATATGTTTTTATTTTTCTAAAATTTTAAAAAAAAAGCTTTGTAAAGAATTTTTATAAAATTTTGTTTTCTGGAGTAAATGATTTTATAAAGCAATGGGATTTTTCATGTAGCCCGCTTCATTTTTATTCTAAAGTCCAAGTTTCACATCTGAGTATTGTTTGGTTTACCTGTATTTAAAAAATAGTAAAATGCTAATCTTGCTGTTTAAATGAGCAGAAAAATGGGGGTATCAAAAGTAAAAATGATGATTTTATCATTGTTCAAAGTGCTTTTCATTTCACATTTCCGCCAAAATTTAAAGAAAGGAATGGTGGGTTGATTTGTCCAATATAAAATTTTTTCATCATTTTAAAAAGAGGGGACTATAAAGTTTTTTTGTTGCCTCAACCCTATAAGTGAGAATTTTTTTTAAGACCTATTTTTAAATTTTGGGAAAAAAGTTCAGGGCGCCCCCCATTTTTTGGGGTTCTGTCATTCTCGCGAGACAGCGAGACCCAATTTTTGACGTGTTTCACCACTTTCCGGATAGGATACAGTTACAAAAGAAAATATTTTTTGATAAAAAACTTATTTAAACTTATTGCGTCATAACTTATTTTTGAAAACATATTGGGAAATGA